>NC_136744.1:31536155-31541155 GCF_936440315.1 Barbus barbus
TATATTTTAGATTCATTACAACACAACTGAAGTAGTTCAAGCCTTTTATTGTTTTAATATTGATGATTTTGGCATACAGCTCATGAAAACCCAAAATTCCTATCTCAAAAAATTAGCATATTTCATCCGACCAATAAAAGAGAAGTGTTTTTAATACAAAAAAAGTCAACCTTCAAATAATTATGTTCAGTTATGCACTCAATACTTGGTCGGGAATCCTTTTGCAGAAATGACTGCTTCAATGCGGCGTGGCATGGAGGCAATCAGCCTGTGGCACTGCGGAGGTGTTATGGAGGCCCAGGATGCTTCGATAGCGGCCTTAAGCTCATCCAGAGTGTTGGGTCTTGCGTCTCTCAACTTTCTCTTCACAATATCCCACAGATTCTCTATGGGGTTCAGGTCAGGAGAGTTGGCAGGCCAATTGAGCACAGTAATACCATGGTCAGTAAACCATTTACCAGTGGTTTTGGCACTGTGAGCAGGTGCCAGGTCGTGCTGAAAAATGAAATCTTCATCTCCATAAAGCTTTTCAGCAGATGGAAGCATGAAGTGCTCCAAAATCTCCTGATAGCTAGCTGCATTGACCCTGCCCTTGATAAAACACAGTGGACCAACACCAGCATCACTGACTGTGGGTACTTGACACTGGACTTCAGGCATTTTGGCATTTCCCTCTCCCCAGTCTTCCTCCAGACTCTGGCACCTTGATTTCCGAATGACATGCAAAATTTGCTTTCATCCGAAAAAAGTACTTTGGACCACTGAGCAACAGTCCAGTGCTGCTTCTCTGTAGCCCAGGTCAGGCGCTTCTGCCGCTGTTTCTGGTTCAAAAGTGGCTTGACCTGGGGAATGCGGCACCTGTAGCCCATTTCCTGCACACGCCTGTACACGGTGGCTCTGGATGTTTCTACTCCAGACTCAGTCCACTGCTTCCGCAGGTCCCCCAAGGTCTGGAATCGGTCCTTCTCCACAATCTTCCTCAGGGTCCGGTCACCTCTTCTCGTTGTGCTGCGTTTTCTGCCACACTTTTCCTTCCCACAGACTTCCCACTGAGGTGCCTTGATACAGCACTCTGGGAACAGCCTATTCGTTCAGAAATGTCTTTCTGTGTCTTACCCTCTTGCTTGAGGGTGTCAATGATGGCCTTCTGGACAGCAGTCAGGTCGGCAGTCTTACCCATGATTGCGGTTTTGAGTAATGAACCAGGCTGGGAGTTTTTAAAAGCCTCAGGAATCTTTTGCAGGTGTTTAGAGTTAATTAGTTGATTCAGATGATTAGGTTAATAGCTCGTTTAGAGAACCTTTTCATGATATGCTAATTTTTTGAGATAGGAATTTGGGGTTTTCATGAGCTGTATGCCAAAATCATCAATATTAAAACAATAAAAGGCTTGAACTACTTCAGTTGTGTTGTAATGAATCTAAAATATATGAAAGTCTAATGTTTATCAGTACATTACAGAAAATAATTAACTTTATCACAATATGCTAATGTTTTGAGAAGGACCTGTATATACATATACACAGTCAAACCAAAACTTATTCAGACAGCGTCATTTGCTATATATATTGCTATTTGCTATATATTTGCTATAGTTGAGAAAATGGTAATAAAATATGAGAAGAGCTCAGAGTTAAACTGCATCAGAACAAACTGATCTTGATAATGTCAGATAACTTTGATAGAAAGGTATGTAATGAATTGGGTTGAATACCAATCAGCTGTTAAATTTAAGATAATACCAATTTAGCTCAACCAATTACCAAGAAATGCTTCATTTTGTTCAGTCTGTGGTGGAAAAACATCACATTAGCAATTAAAGAAAAATACTTGAGCAAAACATGATCAGGTTAAAGTGTCTGAATCATTTTTGATCCGGTGTAGTTCACTGTATGAACAATTTTTGGGTAGAATATGTCACAGTTTACTTTATTTTGCTCTCCTCATTTACAGAAATGAACTGTCCTGCACCCACTAGTAAAACATATCAAAAATTATATCTGGTGCCTGAATCATTTTTGGTTTAACTGTAAATAAATTTCACTTGATGAATAAACTTGAAGTAATTAATTCTATGAGAGAAGAGCTGTAGTTTTGATGTTATTGGGAGTCAGAATCTGATCTGATCTGTGAACTGATGGACATGACTGAATAAATACAGGTGACTTACAGCAGGATGGTCTTTGCCCAGAGTTTTCTCTCTGATGGAGAGAGCGTCATTCAGCAGGTGAGCGGCCTCTTTATATTTATTCTGATCCCTGAGACACACACACACACAGAGAGACACACACACACAGAGACACACACACACACACACACACACACACACACACACACACACAGAGTGAGGTCAGCACATGACGATGATGATGATAGTGTGGTGAGATCTCTGTGAATCTCTCTCTCTCACCTGTACACGAGTGCCAGGATGTTGAGCATGGTGGCCACGTCTGGATGGTCGTGTCCCGAGGTCTTCTCCAGATCCTCCAGAGCTTGTTTGCAGAGCGGCACGGCCACCTCATAGCGGCCCTGAGACGCGTACTGGATCACCAGGTTATGTAGCGTCCGCAGCCGCGCCGGGATCTCGTAGCCGCCCTGCTGAGCCGCCGCCACCGCCGCGCTGTTGTGCTGGTGCTGCACTGCAGGGGTCAGAGGTCAGGGCAGGGTTAATGACAGACGCTCACGTGAGAGGAGCCAAAGCCAAAGAAGGCAAGCCTGCAACTAGAGATGCACAGAATATTTGGCAACCGAAATTATTTGGCCGAAAATAAGGGGAAAACCAAATAAACTGTACCGAAACAATACCGTGACGCAATCAAACAGAAGCTTGCAGTAATGCAGCAAACACGTCTGCAGTGTGGAAGCATTTAAAACTGTCCGAGAAAGACCCCGAAATCATCAGAAGCACCGACAGAGAGAGACGGTTTCATGTCTCCGATGAGAAGAGGAAGGCTGCTGTTATTGTTGTTTTCTAACAGGCATGATGGCACGTGTTCTGACGGCGCTGCACGAGCTCGTTATCCAGAGTTCAGAGTCCAAAGCCTGAGGAAACTGCTCTGAAACACTGATGCTCGTCAGTCGCTCAGTAACACTTTGATCAAGTTTTAAAGGCATGTGATGATATGATACGTGTGACAAACATCATTCATAAATCTGCTGCTGTCAACAAAAAGAAGCGCTGAGGTCTTCCTGCGGGTTTCTGCCAAAATAAAAGCTGCATCGACATTCATAAATGTTAATATTGTAATTTTACTGTTGTTCTGTAAAATAAAATTAAAAAGTAAGACAATAATAATTAGGCCTACAACAGCACTGTTAATACATTTATGATAAGATTCACACATAGTGCTCAAATTGGGATCTGTAATATATTCTAATGCTTTAAAAGAAGTCTCTTCTGCTCAGCAAGCCTGCATTTATTAGTACAGCAAAAATAATACATAACTGATTCAAGAAGCGCTCTCAAAAACATTATTTTACTAACTTATTAGTTTTAAGTTAAACTGTGCTTTGTTGGTATAATTTCTACTAGAATGTTAAAAAATGTTCAGTGTTAAGTAAATATTTTTAAATTGTTGTTTTGTAATTGATATTTTCTTTGAAAAGCAAGACAAAACAGTAAAAAGCTCATTTTGGCTATTTAATTTATGCAGTGGAGAAAAACATGGGCAAAATACATGAAAACATGAGAAACTGTGTTCAGCCCAGTGTTTAATTTTGTTGGGATTCAGCCAAGAATTTCCTTTCGGTGGTAAAAAAGCATACGAGCTAATGTTACTGCTCCAGCCTGGCATTAGGTACGCATCAGGACACCAGAGGCTGTTTTATTTCATGGATGTCAGCAGAAGAGAGGCTCCACTACGCTGTTCAGTTTAATGAATCCACAGGATATCTGCTAATATGTTTTACACTAAACAATACATTTGAATTGAACTATTTTTAGAGTTTACCACGGAAAAATGGCGTTTTATTAGAGAAGTCGCTGACTTCTGTGTGACAGGTGGCGCTTCTCATTCATTCCTATAGGATCCGTAAACAGTGTCACACAACTCTGACTGAGATTCAGAGACGTCAAGGCTCTACTGTGATTGGTTATTAAAGCACACGTTACGCTCTCTCCAATAATAGGTAATACAGGCCCTCTCATCTCCCTACAGTAAGACCATCTCTGGCCTGCAGGGATGTTCACTCACTTCCTGGAGTGTGTTCCTCCTCATCGTTAGGAAAGAGATCGTCCAGAGAGTCCCTGGGCGGCTCGCCGTCCTTCTCCTCCTGGACACACACACACACACAGAGACACATCATAGCTGGAATGACTGGAATTATGAGCTCTAGACCTGTACAAATTACACTCGCTGCTAAAGCAAAATCACAGGTCTGGGATAAAACTCCTAAAAAAGCATCATTCATCTTTGCAGAAAGTCATAATTACAGGATAGAAACACCATGAGAGAAGCTGATTGGATTAAAACCATTAGAAAGGCTTCAGATGGACACTGTGCTGCAGATGAGCTGAAATCTACACTAACTCCAGCATTTATTAAAGCAAATGCAATCGTGCAACATATTTTTACAGCATTATTAATCTGATCAGGAAGCGTTCCTCTGTTCTCAGAGGGTTCTGAGGGTCTGAGGAGAGCGGAGCGAATCGCTCTCGTCTGGATCTAGCTCTAGTGAGGAGTGTTTGTCAGATGATCTCACCGAAGGAGACACGTCCTCGTCGTACTTCTTGAGCTGGTTCATGAACTCCAGGTGCTTCTTCTCCTCCTCCAGCTGTGCCACGCTCTGCTCGCTCTTCTGCAGCTTCTGCTGTGTGTTGGCCAGCTCGTCTCGAAGCCACTGGTTCTCCTGACAGAGACGCCGCACCTGAGCACGCAGCTTCTGCTTCTCCGACTCCACCGCGTTCAGATGACTGGACAGAGCCATCATCACCTGCACACACACACACAGGGTCACATGACTGCGGGTCACTTCCTCCTGCTGTCTGTTCCATCTCTGAA
>NC_136744.1:31546155-31583655 GCF_936440315.1 Barbus barbus
AACAGCTCTAAACTAATATGTGTCTGGAGTTTGATGAGAGAGACAACAGGAGATGCACTTTTTCACTGGAGGAAGAGTTATTATGGATTATGGACTCGTGTTTATCAGCTGTTTGGACTCTCATTCTGACGGCACCCATTCACTGCAGAGCATCCTCATGACTGAGCAGAACCCTTCTAAGATTCGGTCATTAATGAGCGTCTTCTAATGTTTGTTCTGCAGGTAAGATCATCACGCACCGGATCGGCGGCGGACACAAGCAGCGCTACCGCATGATCGACTTCCAGCGGCTGCGTTATGAATCCGGTAAAGAGGAGCTGCCCATCGAGGAGAAGGTCATCGAGGTCAGATACGACCCCTGCAGGTCAGTGATTGTCCTGGTGGTCATGTGACCGCTCTCTCCGCTCCTCACCAGCGTCTTCTCCTCCGTCAGATCGGCTGATATCGCTCTGGTCGCCGGAGGAAGCCGTAAGCGCTGGATCATCGCCACAGAGAACATGGAGGCCGGAGATCTGATCCGGACGTCCGGCGCTATCGGACGCATGGCCGTTCTGGCCAAAGAGGGAGACTCGCATCCGCTGGGCGCTCTTCCCGTCGGCACGCTGGTCAATAACCTGGAGCTGCTCCCCGGGAAGGGAGCGCAGTACATCCGCGCCGCAGGTACAACACTGACCCTCAGCAACAGCAGACCGCTGTGTGTTTGTCCTGATTCAGAGCTTGTGTCTGCAGGCACGTGTGGAGTGTTGCTGAGGAAGGTGAACGGCACCGCCATCGTCCAGCTCCCGTCCAAACACCAGATCCAGGTGAGCTACAAGACCACAGTTTTCACCTGAATGTTGAGTTCTGGCCCTTCTGACCTGGAGAGGATATTCCTTTTCCTGAAAATGCTAGTTGATAAAAACATACTTCACAAAAAAATAAATCATCATAATTTTTGCGCCTTTTTGTGATTCCCAAGAAACTCGGTCCAAATTAAAGTATTGAATCTAATCTTCGAATAATTAAAATACCATTAAATATTAAGATACAGTAAAACTTGTTTTAAAAAGCCCTCATTTTGTGTGCCATTAGGCAAACTAGAAGCAATTAAGTATCATTTTCCTTTTTGTATCAAGTACTAAAATTCAATAAGGTATTTCAAATGTTGTTGAATGCAATGTTTTGAAGCTAAGATTGAAAAGCGTGTGATGTGCTGAAGCTGTGTTTCTCTCCGCAGGTGTTGGAGACGTGTATGGTGACGGTCGGCAGGGTCTCTAACGCTGATCATAACAAGCGTGTGATCGGGAAGGCGGGCCGGAACCGCTGGCTGGGCATCAGACCGTCCAGTGGCCTGTGGCAGAGGAAGGGCGGCTGGGCTGGACGCAAGATCAGACCGCTGCCGCCCATGAAGAGCTTCGTCAACCTGCCATCTGCGGCCGCCAGATCATGAAGGACAAGTCCACTTCCAGAATAAACTCTCCTGATCGGTTACTCACCCCCGTGTCATCCAAGTGTGTCTCTTTCAGTCGCAAACAAATATATTTGAGGAAAACATTCCAGGATTTTTCTCTATATAGTGGACTTCAATGGTGGCCAGAGATTTCAAGGTCAAAAGTGCAGCTTCAAAGAGGAATCAGCTGAGAAATAAGGGTCTTATCCAGCGACACGATCAGTCATTTTCTACTTTAAGCACAAATGCTGGGCTTGCTCTGGCTCTGCGATGCACGTCGTCACACGTGATCATTTCTTCATCTTTGTACTTCGTTTAAAAACTCGCTTTAACATCGTCTGACATCGTTGTTTTCTCTCTTGTGTAAAGGGTAATGACTGTTTTTGCTTGTTTGTTTTGTAAACACTGGGTCTGTGCTTCCGCCTGCATCACGCGTATAAATATAATTTTTTAGGAAAATGGGTGATTGTTTCACTGGATAAGGCCCTAATTCCTCGGCTGGGATCGTGTAGAGCTCTTTGAAACTGCATTTTGAACTTTTAAATTGTTGGCCACATTGAAGAAAAATCCTGGAATGTTTTCCTCTAAAAACTTGATTTCTTTGCGACTGAAGAAAGACAGACATGAACATCTTGGATGACACGGGCTGAGTAAATCATCAGGATAAGTGTTCATCACAATAAAGGAAAGCATGAGCTCGTCACTCACACAATCAGACTCATTCAGCTGTGGATACAAACCTTTATTAAACACAACTGCATGTGGAAGCAGCGCTATAAAAGCCATTACATACTCACTGTAAAACATGCAAAGGTACATTAAAAAGTGTCACATTATTTAAAAATGAGGTTTTGTGCAAAGGTGCTGCAGTCAGCGTCCCGTTTCTGAACCGCAGGGGATTATTAATGTAGAGTATATGGAGTTATGAGAGACGTGACCAGTGCTGGGGGTAATGCACTACAGGTTAAAATAAGACAAATATCATTTATGTATTTAATCCCATTTTATTAACCAGTGTCTTTGCTGCTGACCTTCGATGATCCAATTCAATCATAATAAGCAGAAATAAGATTTGTGTTTGATTGTAGTTATTACTGAATAGTGTTGATCTTTCTTCTCCTGCGTCATATTCTTCATGTGATTAGTTTGAGCGGCGCCCTCTACTGTACAGACCTGAATCTACATCTCCTTCAGTCTGATCCGGATTCACTTCACTTTTGGTGTGAAAGAGCTTTATATTTGTACAAGAAGAACTTTTTATATTAAAAACAAACAAGCAAACCCTGCCCAGATTTAAAATTAACGTAACATTACTTTCCATAAAAAGTAACTAAGTAACGTAATTAGTTACTTTTTTAGGAAGTAAAATATTGTAATGCATTACTTTTAAAAGTAACTTTCCCCAAAACTGATCATGACCTGTTCAATACAGCAACAACCAGTCTTAAAACACCGATTATTGACTCTCCTCTAACAAACATACGCAGAATCCTTCATATAAACGCATCTGCACGACCGCATACACGGAGAACGAGTTCATAGTGGTTCTTTAAGCCATAGTTCACCCAGAAATATGACCCTGGAGCACAGATGCAGTCATGAGTAACACAGGTATATCTGTAGCAATAGCCAACAATACATTGTATGATCAAAATTATACATTTCTCTTTTATGACAAAAATCATGTTCCATGAAGATATTTAGTGAATTTCCTACCGTAAATATATCAAAACTTCATTTTTGATTAGTAATATGCATTGCTAAGAACTTCATTTGAACAACTTTAAAGGAGATTTTCTCAATATTTAGATTTTTTTGCTCCCTCAGATTCCAGATTTTCTAATAGTTGTATCTCAGACAAATATTGTCCTATCATAACTAACCATACATCAATGGAGAGATTATTTATTCAGCTCTCATATGATGCATAAATCTCAATTTCGAAAAATTAACCCTAATGACTGGTTTTGTGGTCAGGATCAGCGTTCTGTCATTTACTCAAATTACACAAACCTGCGTGACTATCTCATCTGTGAACATGAAAGGAAGATATTCTGAAGAACACTGGGACATTTCTCTAAATATCTCCTCACGGAAGAGAGTCAGTCATGAAGGTTTGAAGGACATGAGGGAGAGTAAACGATGACAGAATGAGCTTCTCTTTAGATCAAAGTGCTGGAGCCGGAGAAGCCGGTAATGCTCATTCATTCAGAACGCTTTTACTGTAGTAGAAGTGCAAGTACTGTGTAAATCTGGAGTTAATGAAGCAGCTCTCTTGAACTGGAATCTCTGTTTTTTGGCATTGTAAGTGGTCATTTTGGGAGTAAAATCAGAGGGTACAATACTGAAGCCAGTACTGAGGACGGACTCTAACCATCTTAATACATTCATCACCAAATACACAACGCCATTAAAACAATCACAAATAAAACACATGAGAAGCACCATTAAACACAACACACTCCACCCTTCAGACCGCGAGTGAAGCACTTTCCAAAGGATCAGATTTAAGACTGAAGTACATGAACACTGATAACACACTCCATCTCTTCTTGTTCAGGGTTTCTGTGGGGCTTCATTCACATTTTCACTAATTAAGGCTTAAATCAGAGCAGAAAGTCTTAAACTCATGACGTCGTGGCATTAAATGTTGCACGCACTGCAAAAAATGAATTACGTCCTCCGTTTTGTCCTGATTTCCAGTGCAAACATCCTTAAATCAAGATACATTTACTGTAGATGCAAAATGAACATATGAAGTCTTGTTTTCTGACAAACGGAACAAAATAAAGTGAGTTTATAATTAAAAAAGAACAAATATGTCAATGGGGCATGAAAACTTGATTTCTCTTTGGATTAAGTAGATTTTTCTGAGCCCAAAAAACAAGACTGATTTAATTTTGCATCTGAATCTTAATTTAAGCATCTTTAGATGTTTGCACTGAAAAACAAGAGAAAGCACTTTATGCACTGATCATCAGAAGGTACAGTAAAAGTTATTTCAGTATTTGAAACTTTGAAGCATTGCAAATATGGGATATTAACATTTAGAAACCATAATGACATATTGTGCTCCATTCAGTTCATTCCTTTCATGTTCTTGATTTATTAGTCTAAAGAAATCTGAACCTGACCTTCATCAAACCTGCAGAAATGAGCCGGATCGCTTCGCTGTGAGAGACGGATTGAATATGGCTTATCAAAGCCTCACGTTCATTCATTATTAATATCTTATGATGTGGATAAGCTTGAGTCATGATGAAGCTCCGCTAACATCTTCTGCAGTGTGTGCTTCCAAAGGCAGGTTTCAGATTCACTGCATAACAACAAAATACCACAAACTGAGTTTATATTTAGTGTAAAAATCCATTAAATTCACAGCGAAACGCCTCGACACGACCCGTCCCATCATGCACCTGATGACATTCTACACAGGATTTCACAGAAATGATAAAGTAAACAGAAAGTGCTTGGCGTTTGCGTACGGTTCATCACCAGCTGAACATATATCTGACCCCCAGCAGCCGTGTTCATACAGAATATGAGCTGTTCTGTTTATATAGCGTCCAAAATGACCACACGCCCATATAAACCAACTGGAGGCGGTCAGGTTTCCATGGGAACCTCATCAAACAAGCACACTTCCAGAATGCCACTTCCAGATCTCCACACACTAATTTTGTAATTAATACACTAAAAATGATCCTTTAGCACTTCTTGAGATCATCTTAAGTGTGCTCAACTGTGCTATTTTGGGACACCATGAATATGAACTATAATGCAGTTTTAACATGTATTTAGTCAGCACTTGTAGTACACTTGAGTGTATCCCACATGAAAAAATACTATAGTCATTTATAGTAAATACTATATAAACCATGCTATAGTGAAGTGTATTATACTGTATATTATTTTCAACACTTTGTTAATGAATGCTGCAGCATACTGTATTACTAGTGAACTGATAATAAATACTGTAGTATGCTTTAGTTTGTACTGCAGTAAACTGTACTGTATTGTAGTATAATATACCCTACAGTTGTAGAAAATGTAGTACAGTATTAGGTAAAGTCATTAGTTTATATTACTACAGCAACTATAGAATTACCACAACAAATTAATTCAAGTACTTTACTATAGCATGGTTCAAAAACACTAGTATTTACTATAAATGACTATAGTATTTTTTCATGTGGGCTAGTACACTCAAGTGCACTACAAGTGCTGACTAAATACAGTGTTAAATCCAGAGATAGTGCTCATATTCATGGTGTCCCATAATGAGCACACTTAGCTGATCTTACGTTTCTCTTGAGAAGAAGTAAAGAATGCATTTCTAGTATATGAAGTACAGAACGAGTGCGCGAGCAGAGCACTTTGGGTGTTTTTGGCCTGGGTCACATGGGTTTGCTGTATCCGAACACACCGACGGGGAAGTGCTTGACGTGTGTGGGCCACTGAGCGGCCAGCTGGAAGAACTTCACATCGTTCCACTCCACGCCATCGATGCACACTACAACACAAACACAGCAGCACAGCTCTTCATCTGTTTCAGTGTCAATCACCCAAAAACACAGGAACAGTACATGATATGAGGAAACAACAAGAAGCGTTGAAGCACCGAAGGAGTGTTTGTATGAGAGCAACCGCACATGTGTTTTATTTTCTTTTGTTTATAATCATTTAATCAGTTTATTGCATTTAATCATATAATCATCTAAGCCATTTATATAGTCATTTTATACTAGATTATTATATTTATATTATTTTTCCATTGATGTTTAATAATGTTGATGTTGTAAAGCAGTAATTTTCCATTTCATTTGTACCAAGCAGTAATAACAACTGTTGCATATATAAATACACACACACACACACACACACATTATAATGATTTCTGAAGATCATGTGACACTGAAGACTGGAGTAATGATGCTGAAAATACAGCTTTGATCACAGGAATAAATTACAGTTTAACACATATACACATAGAAAACATATTTTAAATTGCAATAATATTTTCAAATTTTAATTTTTTTTCTGTATATAGATCAAATAAATGCAGCCTTGATAAGCAGAAGAAAACTTCTATTATATAATATATATTCTATATATCTACTATAATAAATACAGTTACTATTGCCATTTCTGTTCAGGCTTATAACATATAATCGCAGTTAATAGTGTTCACTGTCTGTTTGATTACGTTTAATAACTTACTCCTAAATATAATGTAGAAACGTAATATTTTCTGTAAAGCTGCTTTGCAACGATTTGTCTGGTGAAAAGCACTACTAATAAACTTGAACTGAAGTGTGTAGATGTGAAGCATCACCTCGGAGCATGGTGTGCTGATGTTTGGCCGTACAGATGAGCCGGCTGATGCCATCGATCACCTGACTCTTAGAATCCACGTCCTTCTCCTTCAGCTTCTTACTCAGAAAAATCACTGCAAGACAGACCAGAAAACACTGACATCTGTATGGAAGCAGATTTATTATTAAAACACCACACACTGACTGACGCCAGCTACAGGACCTGAGAGAAACCCTGCCCTGCACTGCTGCTGTGTGTGTTGTGCACCGCACCTTTCTTGTTCTTCTCTTTGGTGACGACGGTCATGGCCATGCTGTGTGGAGCGCTGGGCTCTCCTCCGCTGGGCAGACGGCTGACCTGCAGCGAGCGGAAGTTACTCTTCAGTGTGTTCTTCAGACCAACATCACGCTTCTCACCCTCACGCCTCTTCTCTCCGCTCGGACACGTCCAGTAGTCCACCTGCAGCCCCATCAGCTCCCCGCCTGTGCACGGAGAACTACACACACACACACACAGAGAGAGAGAGAGAGAGAGAGAGACACACACACGCAGAGAGAGACACACACACACACACACACAGAGAGAGAGAGAGAGAGACACACACACGCAGAGAGAGACACACACACACACACACACAGAGAGAGAGAGAGAGAGACACACACACGCAGAGAGAGACACACACACACACACACACGCAGAGAGAGAGAGAGAGAGACACACACACAGAGTCTCATGAAACATGTCAAGAACATGCCTGACTCATGTTTATTAAATGTGACCCTCGACCACACAAAACTAGTCATAAGGGTCTTTTTTTTTTTAATTGATGTGTTTAAATAATGTTTCCATTGATGTATGGTTTGCTAGGACAGAACAATATTTGGCTGAGATACAACTAAAACAGCAAAAGAATATATACAGATATACCTGTGCTACTGATGACTGCTTCTGTAAGATTACATTAACAGTGCATTACAGTAAGAGATTTAGGGGTCGAATGAAGGGGAAGGGAAGTGGTGTGTGGCCAAGTGTGGTGGCCCATACTCAGAATGTGTGCTCTCCATTTAACCCATCCAAGTGTACACTCAGTAGTGAACATACACCCGGAGCAGTGGGCATTTATGCTGCAGCGCCCGGGGAGCAGTTGGGGGTCCGGTGTCTTGCTCAAGGGCACCTCAGTCGTGGTATTGAGGGTGGAGAGAGCGCTGGACATTCACTCCCCCCACCTACAATCCCTGCCGGCCGGGGACTCGAACCCACAACCTTTGGATTACGAGTCCGACTCTCTAACCATTAGGCCACGACTGCCCCAGTTACTGAACCAGTTATGAAATGTTATTGAACCAGTAACAGTTCCAGAAACTGACTGAAAAATATAAACAATCTTCACTGTATTTTACAAATGCGTCACACAATAATGTAAAATACTGATAAAACAAAACATTTAAAATCATTATAAACACTATTAACAAATGTGACAATTTTTTTTTACCAAAACCAAAATTTATGTTTTCATTTACTCAAAAACCAAAACTGAAAATAATAGTTTACTTAATAATCAATTAATTTAAAAAATTTAATCATTTTATAATAAATTAATGTTATAATAATAACTCAGCTCTGTATAAAATGTTCAATGGCACATAAGTTCAGATTTTTAATGATATAATAAATCATAGTTGAAATATAAGCATTTAAATGGTGGCTGGAATTTATTCAAACATAAAATAATGAAGATAGCAGGTTAAGTAAAAATGTACTGAATATGTAATGTAGTGCATATATTTATTAGTTAACTAATGAGCTGTGGGCAAAGTTAGTTTTCAGCCGTATATCTTCAGTTGCATCACTATGTCCTTTACAACAAATCCTTCAAATTTAACGCCATTCAAAACAGAAGAGGAATGACAAGCATAAGTATAAAAAGGGCCATTATTTATTATATTTATTATGAACACCAAGCACAAACAATTTTTTTAAAGCATAACTGAAACTAACTTTTAGCAGGTTCACAAGTCACAACATGTTTCAAATGATGAATTATTTTCTGGAAAACACAGTATGCGGATTTAACAGTGTAATGTGACCCACACACACACACACACACTCGTGTGATGATGTCATACCCCACTCCAGTGAAAACAGCACACACCGAGGGCGACAGGGGCGGAGTCACACACATCTCCTTCCCGTAGGGCGTGGCCAACTGTGGCATGGGAGAGGAAACCACACCCACATTCCCGCCCATGGCATCATCAGAATCCACTGAGAACAGAAAGATGCCACATGAACACACACACACACACACACACACACGTGCTCTGATACTGTCAGTAGAACGCTGTAGAATGGCTTTAAACATGTCAGAGTTTGATGGCATGCGTCTGCTCCTGCGCTGATCTACATGTGAGGAGCTGAAGCACTGCTGCGGTGCAGTGTAACACATGACTGTAAAATCTATTTCTGTGAGAGAGAGAAAGACCTGACCTCATTCCCTGAGCAATGATCTGAAGATCTCACCTGAAGTGGACAGACTGTGTTCGACGATCCCCACCTTCACCACCTGACGGCACAAGAGCACTCAATCACTCACTCATTCAGGATCACTCAACATTAAACATTCAGTCTAACCTTCTGTGCATCACCACCACTTCTGTGCATCAGCATTAAAGAGAGAGTTTGCCCAAAAATGAAAATTCTGTCATTAATTACTCTCCCTCGTGTCATTCCAAACCCGTAAGACCTTCATTCATCTTCTGAACACAAATTAAGAACTCCGAGAGCTCTCTGACCCTCCATAGACAGCAAGGATCCTGACACGATCAAGGCTCAGAAACATAGCAAGGACATCATTAAAATAATCCATGTGACATCAGGGATTCAACCGTAATTTTACGAAGCTTCGAGGATATTTTTTGTGCACAAAGAAAACAAAAATAATGCAGCACTGATGTCACATGGACTGTTTTACTGATGTCTTTACTACATTTCTGGACCTGGGAACATTTCAGTTGTGTTGCTGTCTATGCAGGGCCAGAGAACTCTCGGATTTCATCAGAAATATCTTAATTTGTGTTCTGAAGATGAACGATGGTCTTACAGATTTGGAACGACACGAGGGAGAGTAATTAATTGGTGAAGTTGTGGCCTAATGGTTAGAGAGTTGGACTCGTAATCCAAAGGTTGTGGGTTTGAGTCTCGGGCCGGCAGGGATTGTAGGTGGGGGGAGTGAATGTCCAGCGCTCTCTCCACCCTCAATACCACGACTGAGGTGCCCTTGAGCAAGACACCGAACCCCCAACTGCTCCCCGGGCGCCGCAGCATAAATGCTGCCCACTGCTCCGGGTGTGTGTTCACGGTGTGTGTGTGTTCACGGTGTGTGTGTGTGTGTGTGTGTTCACTGCTGTGTGTGTGTGTTCACTGCTGTGTGTGTGTGTGTTCACTACTGTGTGTGTGTGTGTTCACTGCTGTGTGTGTGTGTGTGTGTGTGTGTGTGTGTGTGTTCACTGCTGTGTGTGTGTGTTCACTGCTGTGTGTGTGTGTGTGTGTGTTCACTGCTGTGTGTGTGTGTTCACTGCTGTGTGTGTGTGTGTGTGTGTTCACTGCTGTGTGTGTGTGTGTGTGTGTTCACTGCTGTGTGTGTGTGTGTGTTCACTGCTGTGTGTGTGTGTGTGTGTTCACGGTGTGTGTGTGTGTTCACTGCTGTGTGTGTGTGCACGTTGGATGGGTTAAATGCAGAGCACGAATTCCGAGTATGGGTCACCAAACTTCACAGTATGTCCCTTCACTTCACTTAATGACAGAATTTTCATTTTTGGGGTGAACTATCCCTTTAACATGTACGCATTTAAAGTGATGGGTTATCCAAACATGATCATTGTGTCATCATTTACTCCCCTCATGGCATACATAACCACGTGACTGTCACAAAAGAAGATCATTTGAGGAATATGGAACGACAGTAAATGAAGATGTTTGGATGAACTAATCCTTAAAATCTCCCATCAGCACCAGTATCAGTGGATCTGGAGTCTCACCCCGATAAATGGTACAAATTTTTGGCAGGAATCTTCATCCGGACTGCAGAGAGAGAGAGAGAGAGAGAGAGAGAGAGCAGGTTAGAGCAGTGCAGAGCTTCAAAAAGCACACAGACACTGAGCGACTCTGGAGACAGATCCAGCCGCTGTATGAGCAGAGCAATGGAGCAGCACACAACATCAGCATGAGATGAGTCTCTGACACTGATGATCATCTGCAGCAGTGCAGCGTGGGAAATACAGGCACTGCAGCACACAAACCCTCCTCTGACGAGTGAGTGTGTGTCAGATCAGATGATGAGAGCGGCACACAGGATTCATGAAGGATTCCGCAGATCTTCAGGCGTCGATGTGAGTGTGTGTGTGTGAGACTGTGTGTGTGTGTTTGTGTGTGTGTGTGTGTGAATGAGTGAGTGAGTGAGTGTGTGAGTGTGTGTGAGTGTGTGAGTGTGTGTGAGTGAGTGTCAGTGAGTGAGTGTGAGTGAGTGAGTGTGTGTGAATGAGTGTGAGTGAGTGTGTGTGAATGAGTGTGTGTGAGTGTGTGTGAATGAGTGTGTGTGAGTGTGTGTGAATGAGTGTGTGTGAGTGTGTGTGAATGAGTGTGTGTGAGTGTGTGTGAATGAGTGTGCGTGAGTGTGTGTGAATGAGTGTGCGTGAGTGTGAGTGAGTGTGCATGTGTGAGTGTGTGTGTGTGAGTGAGTGTGCGTGAGTGTGTGTGAATGAGTGTGCGTGAGTGTGTGTGAATGAGTGTGCGTGAGTGTGAGTGAGTGTGTGAGCGAGTGTGTGAGTGTGTGTGAATGAGTGTGAGTGAGTGTGTGTGAATGAGTGTGCGTGAGTGTGAGTGAGTGTGTGTGAATGAGTGTGCGTGAGTGTGAGTGAGAGTGTGTGTGTGTGTGTGTGTGTGTGTGTGAGTGAGTGTGTGAGCGAGTGTGAGCGAGTGTGTGTGAATGAGTGTGAGTGAGTGTATGTGTGTGTGTGTGTGTGTGTGAGTGTGTGAGCGAGTGTGTGTGAATGAGTGTGAGTGAGTGTGTGAGCGAGTGTGTGTGAGTGAGTGTGTGAGTGTGTGTGAGTGAGTGTGTGTGAATGAGTGTGCGTGAGTGTGTGTGTGAGTGAGTGAGTGAGTGAGTGTGTGTGTGTGAGTGTGCGTGTGAGTGAGTGTGTGTGAGTGAGTGTGTGTGTTTGCGTGTGTGTGTGTTTGCGTGTGTGTGAGAGAGAGTGTGTGTGTGAGTGTGTGTGTGTGTGAGAGTGAGTGTGAGTGTGACGTCTAAGAGACTCATGAGAGCGATGACGGAAGGTCATGTGACTGGAGGAGATCACAGTCAATCACATGAAGAGATAGAACAATAGAGGTCAGAGGTCAGATACCTGATGTAAAAATCAAAATACAGACTTCTCCTCCTTGGAATGCAAACAAAAGATGAGAAGAAAATGAGTGCAGAAGCGTTATTCATAATAATGAATGTCAGAGGAAAAAATTATATTAAAACGAGCACAATATTCAATCACTGAGAATCACATGCATGTTTGGTTTTTATCCATCAAATTGATTGCATTTCTTTTATTTTTAAAGGGGTCATATGATGTGATGTTTTCCTTTCTCTTTGGAGTGTTACAAGCTGTTTGTGCATAGATAAGAATAGGTTAGAGAAAAACGTACTGCGCCATGGTACAACAGTTATACCCATTCTCTTAAGAAAGAAACTCATCATCTTGAGTGCAAATGGAGAAAAACTAACTTGGAAGTTTTTATAATTGCGTGGAAAAAACAGTCCAGCTATAGACAGACTCTAAAAGCTGCCAGGGCAGAGCATATCCACCATTCTTCCATCTCAGGAACATTGCTAAGCTTCGAAACATGCTACCTGTTTCTGATGCAGAAAAGCTAGTTCATGCATTCATGACCTCTAGACTGGACTATTGTAATGCACTGCTAGCTGCTTGTCCTGCATCTTCAATAAACAAGCTACAGATAGTCCAAAATGCAGCGGCTAGAGTTCTTACCAGGTCAAGAAAATATGATCATATTACTCCAATTTTACAGTCTCTGCACTGGCTACCTATTCAGTTCCGTATCATTTACAAAATATTATTACTATAAGGCCCTAAATGGTTTAGCACCTGCGTATCTAACTTGTCTTCTACCACGCTACAATCCAACCCGCTCCCTAAGGTCGCAAAACTCTGGACTTTAGGTAGTACCTAGGATAGCAAAGTCCACTAAAGGAGGTAGAGCTTTTTCACATTTGGCTCCCAAACTCTGGAATAGCCTTCCTGATAACGTTCAGGGTTCAGACACACTCTCTCTGTTTAAATCTAGATTAAAGACACATCTCTTTAGCCAAGCATTCCTGTAGAGCTGCTTTGCAACAATTTGTATCGTAAAAAGCACTATACAAATAAACTTGAACTTGATAAGATCTGTAAAGTTGCAAAGATTAAAGTCTCAAACCAAGAGATATTCTTTATAAAAGTTAAGACTCGTCCACACCTTCCTAAAACGCCTCAATTAAACACCCCACATATCTACGTCACTGTGTGGGAAGATTTGCGTAACACCGCACAAATGTTTACGCAAAGAAAGAAGGCGCTGTGTGTTTCCAAATATGGTAAGAGGCGTAACATTTCCATCACACGCTTGAGGTATTCGGCCATTTACATTTATGCATTTAGCAGACGCTTCTATCCAAAGCTACTTGCATTGCATTCAAGTTATAGTTTTTACATTTTATCAGCTCTTGCTTTTCCTGGGAATCAAACCTATGACCTTGGCGTTGCTAGCACCATGCTCTACTATTTGAGCTACAGGAAAGCCTATCACAATGCACTGGATAGCTGGCCAATCAAAGCACACCTCGCTTCTCAGAACAAAATTGATTAATTGATTAATGATTCATTTTAATCATGTTTTTAAACACTAATTTTGTTTGCACATTTTTCACATACACTTTCAATCCTGTAAAGTCTGACATAAGAAGTAATAGTAAGAAAAAATATTTTATTGAAATGGAACAGTTTATTGGATATTCACACAATATGTTTATTTATGTTTTATGTTTATGTTTTGTATCATATTTGATCATCAGTCTTTTATGGCTTATATAGTCTGATATATTGAGAATATGGAAAAAAACTGCCCAATTTTATTCAGAGATTCAAACTGAGCAAAAATATAAGTTTGCTGCAGATGCTGATATTTCTATGATGAAATTCTGCTGCTTGTAATGTAAACCAATGAGTTGTTTATAACAGTGCAGCAGATACTGACATTAAATGATCTAAATATCAGCGGCCACTCTATATCTCCAGTAATATGTCTCAGTAAGATGAGATTGAAATGATCCAAACATATAATGCAATGCTGATTGAGAGATGAAGAAATAAACGCTCCTCAGAAGATGTGAGATGAAGATCATTCCTCCGCTGAGGAACAGAGAAAGTCAAGCTTCTGGAAACAAACGCTCCTCAAAAGATCCTGATGATCAGATTTGAGACGCACTGATTTATCTAGAAAATGATTGATGGAGAACAAGTAAAGCAAAATCTGATGCTACTTCCTAAAGAACACACACGCGCGCGCATACCTCTTCTGTCTGTAGGTGAGCATGGCTTCAGAGATGGGAAACTGATGAGACACATTCGCTCCAGCCAGATACTGGATGATCCGTCCAGCTACATCAACAGAGTCTGTGTGGAGAGACAGACAGCAGTTAACATCACAACTTCATTATGAACACCAGAGTCACACTCGAGCAGATGAGCGTGAGACGAGCAGGAGGGAGGGAGGATCGGAGCAGATCTTAGGTCTGATGGAAAATCAGTCTAATGTGAGACAGATGCAGGTGAAACAGACACTCTCACATCTATCCTCCGCTCACTGAGCTCTCGTTAACAAACACATCCCAGCGGCTCTTTACGCTTCATTAACACACACACATCAGTCAGTACCTGCGCTGGGAGGCTCTGGCCGGCAGAACAGCTCCCTCCAGGACGGATCCATGAACATACTGCAGAACTTACTGTCGAACGTCGACACATACTTGGCCAGAGGATGGGAACCTGCGAGACAGTCACAGACAGAGCTTGTAAATACACTCCGGACACATAATAAAGCAACATTACGAGCTCATGGACTCACCGATGGGGATGATGAGGAAGCGGATGTAGCTCAGCCAATCAGGTGTCTTATTGGCCAGCTGCTCTACGAAGAAGCGCAGCACTGTACTGAGATAGCTCTGATCACCTGCCACTGCCACCTTCACCGTGGGCGGAGTCAGAGCGTTACAGTTACAGCTGTGGGAGGAGTCAAAGTGTTACAGTTACAGCTGTGTGAGGAGTCAGCATTACAGTTACAGCTGTAGGAGTCAGGGTGTTATAGTTACAGCTGTGGGAGGAGTCAGAGCGTTACAGTTACAGCTGTGGGAGGAGTCAGCATTACAGTTACAGCTGTAGGAGGTGTCAGAGCGTTACAGTTACAGCTGTGGGAGGAGTCAGGGCGTTACAGTTACAGCTGTGGGAGGAGTCAAAGCGTTACAGTTACAGCTGTAGGAGGAGTCAGAGTGTTACAGTTACAGCTGTAAGAGGAGTCAGGGCGTTACAGTTACAGCTGTAGGAGGTGTCAGAGCGTTACAGTTACAGCTGTAGGAGGAGTCAGAGTGTTACAGTTACAGCTGTAAGAGGAGTTAGGGCGTTACAGTTACAGCTGTAGGAGGACTCAGAGCGTTACAGTTACAGCTGTGGGAGGAGTCAGGGCGTTACAGTTACAGCTGTAGGAGGAGTCAGAGCGTTACAGTTACAGCTGTAAGAGGAGTCAGGGCGTTACAGTTACAGCTGTAGGAGGACTCAGAGCGTTACAGTTACAGCTGTGGGAGGAGTCAGAGCGTTACAGTTACAGCTGTGGGAGGAGTCAGGGCGTTACAGTTACAGCTGTAAGATGAGTCAGGGCGTTACAGTTACAGCTGTGGGAGGAGTCAGGGCGTTACAGTTACAGCTGTGGGAGGAGTCAGGGCGTTACAGTTACAGCTGTAGGAGGACACATAGCGTTACAGTTACACTCCTGTGGGAGGAGTCAGGGCGTTACAGTTACAGCTGTAGGAGGACACATAGCGTTACAGTTACAGCTGTGGGAGGAGTCAGAGCGTTACAGTTACAGCTGTGGGAGGTGTCAGAGCGTTACAGTTACAGCTGTGGGAGGAGTCAGGGCGTTACAGTTACAGCTGTAGGAGGACACATAGCGTTACAGTTACACTCCTGTGGGAGGAGTCAGGGCGTTACAGTTACAGCTGTAGGAGGACACATAGCGTTACAGTTACAGCTGTGGGAGGAGTCAGAGCGTTACAGTTACAGCTGTGGGAGGAGTCAGGGCGTTACAGTTACACTCCTGTGGGAGGAGAAAACGCTCAAACACTCAACTAACTATAATGACCACAACTACAATAATAAATATAACTGTAACTATGGACATTTTAACTACACTACCAGTCAAAAGTTTTTGAACAGTACGATTTTTAATACAGCGCGCTTATAATAAACAGAATCTTATCATCCACTGGTCTGCACACTAATTTAATCATTATGGCCAAATGTATCAATATAGTTATAGTTATTATCATTATATTTTAAGTTATTGTCATTATACACTAACAGTCAAAGTTTTTGAACAGTAATATTTTTGATGTTTTTTAAAGAAATCTCTTCTGCTCACCAAGCCTGCTTTTATTTGATCCAAAATACAGTAAAAATAGTAATATTATGAAATATTTTTACTTTTTAAAATAGTATAAATTTTAATATAAATTCAAAGCTGAATTTTTAGCATCATTACCCCAGTCACATGATCCTTTATAAATTATTCTAATTCTCTGATTAGCTAAAAAACATTTATTATTATTATTATTGTTGAAAACAGCTGAGTAGAGTTTTTTCAGGTTTCTTTGATGAATAGGAAGTTCAGAAGAACAGCATTTATCTGAAATAGAAATCTTTTGTAACATTATAAATGTCTTTAGAGAATCCTGAAAAAAATGTACTCAACTGTTTTAAATATTGATGAAGATAATAATATTAATAGATGTTTGTTGAGCAGTAAATCAGTATATTATTATGATTTCTGAAGATCATGTGACACTGAAGACTGGAGTAATGATGCTGAAAATACAGCTGCAGATCACAGAAGTAAATTACAGTTTAACACATATACACATAGAAAACAGCTGTTTTAAATAGTAAAAATGTGTGTGTGAGAGTGTGTGAGTGTGTGAGGTCACTCACAATCTCTGAATGCGCGTGACGATGGTGTTAAATGCGGCCTGGACGTCAGCGGCGGAGCAGGTGGACACGATGGGCTGAGCGTGTTTCTGCAGGACCTCCTCCACATACTGAACATCAACAACAACATAACATTATTAAACACGATTCAGCACAAAGACATCAGAAATATGCCTGTAATCATAATAATTCTGTGTTATATCATTTATGTTCAAATTGTAGTGATGATCAGCCACTATGAGGTCGATGTGAGAAACAAAAAAGAAGAAAACATTTTTCTGAGCATTTTTACATGCATTAAAATTAACGATCATAAACACAGATGCATCTGATGCATTGATTAATGGACATGAATGAGAAATAATAATTTAATTACTATGCAGAATTACTACATTTACACTTCTGCATTTGGCAGATGATTGTTGGCAGATGTGAACACACACCATACACACACACACACATACATGCACACACACACACACACACACGTGTGAGCACACACACCATACACACACGTGAACACACACACACACCATACACTAGGGGTGGCACGGTTCGCGGAAAAAAACCGAACCGCACGGTTCTCCACACACGGTTCGGCACGCGCTAGGACCGCGGTTCAACTGAATTCTGACAACGCATGTGGTTTGTTATAAATAACACGTAAAACAAATAGGGTTCGGCTAATGTATGTTTCTGTTAATGGATGCGCATTCTGGCTTCCCAGTACATTATAACAACAGCGATGAGAAAGAAAAAAAAAATAATAAGTGGACAGATCATTCACTCTTGTTCAATGCGAGTGCCGTATGCTGGAATATGAGCATTTATTCCGTCATCACCCGGGTGCTGATAGCGCGCGCACAGGTGAGACCTGAACAGCACACGCTGATATCGGTGTTTAGACTAAAGTCATGTAAGCTTTGCCAGCTCAAATATTTAAGAGCCAGAGGACGCGAGCTCGCGCGCGCAGTGAGAAGATTTGTGCGTGCGCTCATCAGAAGTGCACAAACCTGCGCCTCAGAACGCGCGCAAATATGAAGCTCTCTCTGAAGTATTGTGTTTTAATGGATAAATTCACACAAAATTCTGTCAAAATGCCCGTCTTGGTAAGTATCCTATAGCAGGCATATCCGGCTGGGCGTACAGTATCAGTGCTTTCTCTTAAAGTGACAGTTAATATTAAATAAACAGCAACAACAAAGAAATCACTCACTGCGCTTGATTGAATCGCTTTTGTAACTTTAATAAAGAGTAATCGTACTTCAATTTCTGTACCTAAAAAACCCCCTGAAAATCACTGATTATTTTATTTGTATCTTTACTCTATTGTATTTTTATTTGTGCTGTTGCTTGTAGTTAAAGGTCTGCTTTTATTTGTGTACACTCACAATGAAAACAAAACAGATTTTATATATATAACATGTAATAATATTTAGCATTTTCACATCAAAATAAAAGAAACTGAGCAAAGTAGATGTCTTTTTTTTTCCCTGTTGTACCGAAATTGTATCGAACCGTGACCCCCGAACCGAGGTACGTACCGAACCGTGACATCTGTGTACCGTGCCACCCCTACCATACACACACACACACACGTGTGAGCACACACACCATACACACACGTGAACACACACACACACACCATACACACACACACACGTGTGAGCACACACACCACACACACACACACATGTGAACACACACACACACACGCGCACACACACACACACCTGGCCCTGCCAGTCCACTGTGTTGATGAGGATGATGTTCTCTGGGAGTCTCTCATCTGAGATCAGGATCTGATTCAGCTGATCATACACTGATTTCCGGGGCACCTAAGCAACACAAACACACACAAATCTAAACTCCCTCTCTGTATAAATACACATACACACCATTCACACAATCAAAGTATCAAATGCATGATGTAATCTCAGCAGTGAGCCTGTGGTCAACATGAAGTCAGAGTAAAGTGACTGTGACTGATTCTGTGGGAGTGGCAGGCGAGTGTTGGTCGCACCTGTGCGCTGAAGCGGCTGTCTGGTGAACACTCGCTGTCCACGCTGATGGTGCGCTCGCTCTGAGCTCGAGAGTTCTGTCTGTCCTTCATGGATGTGCTGCGAGCGTGCCGCGGGACCCTGCGCTCCGCTTTACTGGAGGTCATAAACACAGCAGCTGATTTCACCTTCACAAACACCGGGCAGAGCTCCAGGATCAGTGTGAATGCGTACCTGGGACTGCTGTGATTCTGGGACTCAGTCTTGCAGAGTTTCCCAGCAGAGCTGTTCAGTCGATCGCTGCAGGGCTCGGACACATCTGCCACCACTATCCCATGATGCTCTGCATCAGCCTCCTGCAGAAACACAGTGAGAGACGAATAAATGCACTCATCATATACAAATCATTTCGTTAAGGAATAGTTCACAAACACATTCTCATATTTTGTGCAAACTGTGATAAAATGGCATTCAAAGGTTTGCAGTCAGTAAGATTTAAAAGAAAAAAAAGAGGAAATTTAGACTTTTATTCATCAAGGATGCATTAAATTGATCAAGAGTGCCGGGCAAGACATTAATAATGTTGCAAAATATTTCTGTTTCAAATAAATGCTGTTCTTTTGAACTTTCTATTCATCTGTGAATCCTGAAAAATAAAATGTATCACAGTTTCCACAAAAATATTGTGCAGCACAACTGTGTTCAACATTGATAATAATCAGAAATGTTTGTTGATCAGTAAATCAGTATATTATTATGATTTCTGAAGATCATGTGACACTGAAGACTGGAGTAATGATGCTGAAAATACAGCTTTGATTACATTACATTTTAAGATATTGACACAGAAAACAGCTGTTCCCTATCGATACTCCACTCGTACTGCGTCTTGCTAAAGACGCTATGGGAAAAAGCCTTTTTTTCTCCTTTACTGAAGCCTTATTCAATCACGCAGTGAAACTGCACGATCATTGGTTCGTGCAGTGTGTTAAAAACGAACCAATGTGTCGGCAGCGGAGCTGCATGAGCCTATGGCGACGGAGCCCGCCAGATCCCGCCAGAATGGGCGGGGTTATCTGGCTATATAATCGGCCGTCTGGCCATAGGATCCTCAGATTTCTTCTCCTTCAGCGACGACATCTCGCCTTCGCTGATCCCAAGAAGCCGCCTCGCCGTTGACACGCCTCGCAGCTGAGCCAGAGACCTCCTGCCAGCTGAGACGCCGCTTTCACCGCGCTCCAGCCCCGCAGAAGCCCCGGTCTGTTCGCTGCCGCCATCCGGTGAGTGCTATAAAAATGCATATTTATCGGCGTTGTTGCAAATGCCGCAACAGCGAGTGTGGCTCGTGCAGGGGATCCTGCACGATGCAAAAGAGCAGTGAGCGCGTGCCGCCTGTCTGGGTCTCGCCCACGCACTGACTGCGCGCTTACTGAGACAGCTCGTTCGAGTATGAGTCTCGCTCTTCCCGCTCGCTGTCCGTCTCTGTGGAGGCAGCTCCGCTCTCCCGTTTCCCCTCTCTCAGCAAAGCTCGGAGAATGAAACATCAGAGCCACGGAGCTTCCTGCAGCGCTCGGATCCGCCGGTGTTCACACGTGAGAATCCGAGCTCCTCCTTCATTGGGCGGCTCTATTCTCTTTGGCGGACCGGAGTGGAAAGTTATGTGTGTGCGTCACTGAGACTGCGCTCACACAGGCAGCCTGCTTTCACCGAAAGCCGGGCTTTACTCTGATTTGCTCGCGGTCCTCTATGTAGCAGGCCCCGCCTCCCCCCTTCTCTTCTCCCAGTCACCTCGGAGACAGGAACAGCGAGTGAGGCTGAGCAATCAGGTTGAGTGATTTTTCGCGCCGGCTTAGCCCCGTGTGTTTCACTCTGCATACAGCGCTTTGATCTGCCAGCGCGTGTGGATTAGCGCGCCTCATTACATTGAGTGGCTCAATCCTTCTGCGCGCATTGTAAAATGCTGCGCTGGGCGGCCACCCACTCACGTTTATTTTCTCCCAGTCACCTCGGAGAAAAAGACGGTAAAATCGCATGGCTGGGCGTTCAGGCTTGAGTGATTTTTCGCGCCGGCATAGCCCCGTGTGTTTCACTCTGCATACAGCGCTTTGATCTGCCAGCGCGTGTGGATTAGCGCGCCTCATTACATTGAGTGGCTCAATCCTTCTGTGCACACTGTAACATGCTGCACTGGGCGGCCCCGACTCTCGCGTTTCTCTTCTCCCAGTCACCTCGGAGAAGGAGACGGATAAAAAAAAAAAAAGGCTTGAGTGATTTTTCGCGCCGGCATAGCCCCGCGTTTTTCACTCTGCATACAGTTTTTGATCTGCCAGTGTGTTTACACTAAGTATTAGCGCCTCTTGCAGCTCTTTGATCTGCCAGCGCTACTTTCATTATGAAAGCTTCAGTCTGTCCCTGCCGCGCTCACGGTCCCTTTCTTCAATGAAGGTGGCCACGCCTCCCCTGCTCTAGTGTTTCTACTCTCCCAGTTATCTCGGGGAAGAAACTGCAAGCTCCAGGGTTCGCGCGATCAAGCTTGAGTGAATTTACGCCAGGGCAGCCCCGCGTTTCACTCTTTGATCTCGGCTCGCCTTCTTCAGTGAAGATGGCCCCTCCCCTCGTCCGCTACGAGCGGATCTGAGAGGATGCGCGCGGCACTTTTGATCTGCTGGTGTGTTTACACAATGGTAATTAATACCCCTCTTCTAAGAGTGGTTGATCCTTTTAGGCAGATCGAAAGCAAGTTGTCACTATGATTATAACTGACAGCTTCAGACTCCTGACGCTTCTGGGCTGTGCCCACGGCCCAAATGGCCTCTGTCATGCCTCCAAACACCCCGTTTAGCTCCGGGTGCCGATGGCAATGAGTTTGTGGTAAATACTGTTGTGAACACTGGGCCCTTTCAAAAAGCGCCCACACAACTGATCGCTGTTATAGCAAGGAAATAAGACACAAACATTTTCAAAAGGGAGCACATTCCTCTCCCTCTTATCACGAGCTTCAGGTCCCCGCTTGGCGGCCTGCCACTCGAGTTTATCCAGCCCCTTGCCACGCGGGCCAAGGCCTGGAGGGCCATCCCCGGAGTGTCAGAATGGGTTATACGGATAATAGAACGAGGTTACTCACTCCAATTCGCTCGCAGACCCCCGCGCTTCAGCGGCGTGGTCTCCTCTTCTGTAGACGGCTAGAACGCTCACGTTCTACGTTCAGAAATGATGATGCTGTTGAAAAAAGGAGCCATAGAAATGGTTCCTCCAGCTCAGAGCGAATCAGGCTTTTACAGCCATTACTTCCTCGTTCCCAAGAAGGATGGCGGCCTCCGGCCCATCCTCGATCTCAGACGCCTGAATCGCGCCCTCGTGAGGAGGTCGTTCAGGATGATCACACTGAAGCAGATCCTCTCGCAAATTCGCTCAGAGGACTGGTTCTGTTCCCTGGACCTGAAAGACGCATACTTTCACGTCCAGATAGCCCCCCCATCACAGACGATTCTTGAGATTCGCCTTTGAGGGAGTGGCTTATCAGTACACGGTCCTTTCCTTTGGACTGTCCCTGGCCCCACGCACTTTTACGAAGTGCATGGACGCGGCTCTTTCCCCTCTCAGGCAGATGGGAATCCGCATTCTCAATTACCTCGACGACTGGCTCATTCTGGCCCAGTCAGAGGTACAACTACTCTCACACAGAGCCCTCCTCCTCAGCCACCTAGAATGCCTGGGGCTCAGGGTCAATTTTGCCAAGAGCGCGCTGTTTCCCAGCCGACGGGTGTCGTTTCTGGGAACAGTTTTGGACTCAGCTCAGATGAGAGCTGTGCTAGCGCCGGAACGCGCTCTGGCCATTTAAAAGCTCGCAGCCTCCTTCCAGAGCGGCACCGCTCGCCCCGTCAAAGCGTTTCAGAGGATGCTGGGCCTCATGGCCACAGCATCGCCGGTGCTACAGTTGGGCCTGCTTCGCATGCGGCCCCTTCAGCGCTGGTTGAAACCACGGGTTCCACCCCACGCATGGCGACATGATCGCCTACATATCAGGGTGAGCCAGGCCTGTGTAACAGCCCTGGTCCCCTGGAAGAACCCACGATGGTTCAGAAAGGGTGTGGCCATAGGGATGGTCTGCAGCAGGAAAGTTGTCACAACAGACGCCTCCAACATGGGTTGGGGGCGCTGTGCGAAGGCAAACCGACCTTTGGTCGAAGGCGGAGCAGAACCTCCACATCAACTGCTTAGAAATGCTAGCAGTGTGTCGAGCCTGCCAGTTTTTCCTGCCAGAGCTAAAGGGACGACATTTGCTGATCCGCTCAGACAACATGTCAGTGGTGTCCTATGTAAATCACCAGGGAGGTCTCTCCTCGAAGCGCCTCTTCCTTATGGTAGAGCGACTTCTGGAGTGGGCTCAGCTCAACTTGCGCTCGCTGAGAGGAGCAAATTTGCCGGGCAGATTGAACCGAGGAGCGGATATGCTATCACGGAGCAACGTCCCCTCAGAAGAGTGGATGCTCCATCCGCAGACGGTTCGAATGATCTGGAGAATCTTTGGCAAGGCCGAAGTAGACCTTTTCGCCTCCAAAGACAACTCTCACTGCCCAGCCTATTATTCGAAGGTCAAGGACGCGTTGGCCCACGACTGGCCCAACCTCCTCCTTTATGCATACCCTCCGATCGCTCTGATTCCTCAGGTCATCAGGCGAATCAGGGAACAACGACACAAGGTCTTGTTGGTGGCCCCCCTGTGGGAGAACCAGCCTTGGATGTCAGAGCTGACCCAGCTGCTAACCGCAGCCCCCTGGTCCGTGCCCCTGAGACGAGATCTCCTCTCTCAGGTGAATGGTTTGTGGCACCCTCTTCCCAAACTGTGGGCGCTTCACCTCTGGCCGCTCAACGGGAGCCTACCAGCCTCCCAGAGCGAGTGCTAAATACCATTTCTGAGGCTAGAGCCCCGTCTACGAGACGCCTCTATGCCCTTAAATGGGCGGTTTTCTCCAAATGGTGTCTAAACCGCGGTGAGGACCCCCCTACATCTGAGTTGGCGGTGATTCTGTCCTTCCTGCAGGAACTGCCGGATAAAGGACGCTCTCCCTCCACACTCGGGGTGTTCGTATCGGCAATAGTGGCCTTCCACGCCCCTATTGCGGGCCAATCAGTGGGCAGGGACAATGCTATCGTCCGTTTTCTAAGGGGTGCCAAGAGGCTGAATCCGCCTCGGCCCCTTACTGTCCCTACATGGGACTTACCCACTGTGCTGAGGGCCCTGAGGGGCCCTCCTTTTTGAGCCGCTCCAGTCCACGAACCTTTGGTCACTGTCGCTGAAGACTGCTCTGCTACTAGCACTAGCGTCAGTCAAGCGAGTAGGAGACCTGCAGGCGCTGTCTGTGAGCCCCGCCTGCCTGGAATTTGGGCCAAACGACTCCAAGGTCGTCCTAAAACCAAGGCATGGATACGTACCTAAGGTACTTTCCACTCCGTTCAGAGCTCAGGTCATCAAACTCTCCGCGCTTCCTCCCTCCGAGGAGGACCGGGAGTTAATTTTGTGATGCCATGTTAGAGCCCTACGGATCTACTTTGAGCGTTCCGCCTCCTTCAGGCGCACGGAACAGCTCTTTGTTAGCTTCGGTAACCGCGCCAAAGGGCTTCCGGTCACGAAGCAGAGACTCTCTAAGTGGATAGTGGATGCCGTTACGCTGGCTTACTCTTCCTTGGGCCTTCAATGCCCCATTGGAGTACGAGCCCATTTGACTAGAGGCATTGCCTCGTCACGGGCCTGGTCTAGCAGTGTGTCTATTACAGACATTTGTGCGGCGGCCGGCTGGGCCTCGCCGTCCACATTTGCAAGGTTTTATAAGCTGGATGTACCGGCCTTGCAGGCCAGGGTCCTATCTGCTTAGATGAGTATGACTTACGTTGTGGGAATAACCCTAATGGAGAACTCTTGACTGCACGGGCACTCAAGCTCTCTGATGGGTTCCTTGCATATCTCAGCCCTGAAAGTGCTGAGTATGCGAGGAATGCATGGAATGACCCGGGCCGAGCGTGACCCCTACGAGCTCAGCTCGCTTTAGCCCGAGTATACTATTATACTTCCCTCTGAGCATGGAATGCTTATGGAGGTATTTTACACAGTCGTTCCTCTACCATAGCACGGCGTGATTGAATTGTGTTCCCATAGCGTCTTTAGCAAGACGCAGTACGAGTGGAGTATCGATAGGGAACGTACTCGGTTACTATCGTAACCTCGGTTCCCTGAGATACGGAACGAGTACTGCGTACTTTGCCGTGCCAGGTAGCTGCACGACTCAGTCGTCGCTTCAGTCGAAGTAAACCTGAGGATCCTATGGCCAGACGGCCGATTATATTCGCCAGATAACCCCGCCCATTCTGGCGGGATCTGGCGGGCTCCGTCGCCATAGGCTCATGCAGCTCCGCTGCCGACACATTGGTTCGTTTTTAACACACTGCACGAACCAATGATCGTGCAGTTTCACTGCGTGATTGAATAAGGCTTCAGTAAAGGAGAAAAAAAGGCTTTTTCCCATAGCGTCTTTAGCAAGACGCAGTACTCGTTCCGTATCTCAGGGAACCGAGGTTACGATAGTAACCGAGTACGTTTTCCACTGTATTACACAGGTTCAGTAAATGATGGGAGAGTATTCATGTTTAGAGGAATAATTCATGTCGATCCAGGGTTTGGGGTTTGAATGAAACATCACTGAGCTGCGTCAGGAGTAAAGGTCACAGGTCACAGCGAGCGGGCGGCTCGTTTCCTCTCGTCTGAATAATGTAGGAAACTCACAGCGTGGGAAAGAGCAGGAGAGACCACGTGCAGAGCAGAGCTCAAGTAGAGACAGAAACACAGATGGAGAGAGAGAAAGAGAGACGAATGCTGCATCACAGATCTCAGATCAGATCATCTCCACAAGAAACTGCCTCAGCAAGCTTCACTCATTAACTTGATGTTTATCCAAAACATGGGACAGAGTGAAAGGAACTGATCTGACTCAGCTGAGAATTCACATTCATTACAGTCAGACCGAGATCAGCTAAACAAAGAGATCATTGCAGATCTAACACATTCTGCTCATGTTCAAGCCTGAGAGGATTCTAGTGTTTGAATATTTAGAATTCAACTGTTCATTTAAGAATTCATCCTGACCGAATAAGAGGAGACCTCGTTTAAATAACTAAAGATAGATGTGTGTGTGTGTCTCTCTCTCTCTCTCTGAGTGTATGTGTGTGTGTGTGTGTATGTGTATGTGTCTCTCTCTCTGAGTGTGTGTGTGTGTGTCTCTCTCTGAGTGTGTGTGTGTATGTGTCTCTCTCTCTGAGTGTGTGTGTGTGTGTGTGTCTCTCTCTCTCTGAGTGTGTGTGTGTGTGTGTCTCTCTCTCTGAGTGTGTGTGTATGTGTGTGTGTGTGTGTGTCTCTCTCTCTGAGTGTATGTGTGTGTGTGTGTCTCTCTCTCTCTGAGTGTGTGTGTGTGTGTGTGTCTCTCTCTCTGAGTGTATGTGTGTGTGTGTGTGTGTGTGTGTCTCTCTCTCTGAGTGTGTGTGTGTATGTGTCTCTCTCTCTGAGTGAGTGTGTGTGTCTCTCTCTGTGAGTGTGTGTGTGTGTGTGTCTCTCTCTCTGAGTGTGTGTGTGTGTGTGTGTCTCTCTCTCTGAGTGTGTGTGTGTGTGTGTCTCTCTCTCTGAGTGTGTGTGTATGTGTGTGTGTGTGTGTGTCTCTCTCTCTGAGTGTATGTGTGTGTGTGTGTCTCTCTCTCTCTGAGTGTGTGTGTGTGTCTCTCTCTCTCTGAGTGTATGTGTGTGTGTGTGTCTCTCTCTCTGAGTGTATGTGTGTGTGTGTGTGTGTGTGTGTCTCTCTCTCTCTGAGTGTGTGTGTGTGTGTGTCTCTCTCTCTGAGTGTGTGTGTGTGTGTGGCTGAGCTCTCACCCTGCCGTTGGTCTCTATACTGATGTCCTCCTTCTGCTGCCAGCTGGTCGTCTTACAGCGCTCCACCGACAGGAAGTCAGGAGCCTGCACAGGAAGATTTAGTGATTTGTGTGTGGTCCTGATGGGGGCGCTGTGGTCAGATGTGTGTGTGTCTGTGTGTGTGATGTCAGTGGAGGGATAAGAATATCTGTAAGCAGTTTCAGCGGCCCGGTGTGCTCCACATGCTCATCAACAGACACCAGCAGCTCCAGAGAACGCAAGACACACACTTGACACACACCAAAACATACAGAAATAATGTGTCTGCACCACTGCTGAACAGCTACACTGTGTTTACTAGAAATGTGTGGTTAACCTTTTAAAGTTGCAATGACACTGAAGTAGTGTATTCTGACATGCATCCGAGTGCAACAGATTATCAAAAAAAGATTATATGTAGGGCGGGACTTGGTTCTGTGCATCAGTTGTTGATTGGATGCTGAGCTGGGGGTGTGGCACTCAGAGCTGTATGCAGATGAGCGGGAGCAGAGTTTAAAACTGAAATATGTGTCCCTGCAGCACAGAAGCAGTCATGAGTAACACAGGTATATTTGCAGCAATAGCCAACAATACATTGTATGGATCAAAATTATACATTTCTCTTTAATGACAAAAATCATGAAGATATTAAGATCATGTTCCATGAAGATATTTTGTAAATTTCCTACTGTAAATATATCAAAACTTCATTTTTGATTAGTAATATGCATTGCTAAGAACTTCATTTGAACAACTTTAAAGGAGATTTTCTCAATATTTAGATTTTCAAAATTTAAATTTTGTGGTTTTGTGGTCCAGGGTCACATTTGCATGGCTGAATTGTGCAATATAAGATCTATAATATGCGTTTAAAAAATTAAGTTGAATTTTCATTTCATGTCAACTTTAATGGCTGACACGGATACAATATTAAATTTATGTTCATTCATAAAAAATATCTAGCGCTGTTTTTAGATTTTGGAACTGACACAAGAGTTAACTAGTACTGGTAATCAGTCTAATGTGGATTCTCTCTAAAGCTTGAGTGATATATTGGTCTATTGTTACTTCAAACTAAAGTAATAAATCCTGAGGTGCTGGATGAAGATGGGATGCACTGAAAACTCTCCTGTTTTCATCAGCTCAATGTGTCCACATTGTGTGTGCGGTCTGAGGCGCGCCTCCCTCTCAGATGTTTGTGATTCCAGAGAAGGATCAGATACTCACATAGATCTGATGTCAGGCCCTAAAAATACCCATAAACCCCCAAACATCCCGACTGCCCACAGCACTCCCTCAGGTTAACATTCACATGACATCAGCTCGTGTTTATTCACCGGTGAGAGACGTCTGCTAAATTAAGAGTGGAATGACCTCCCGTTCAGACTCGCTCTGATCCGACCCTTTAGGACTCATTTCTACACCCAGGCTTTTGGAGAAGTCTTATTTATTTTGTTTGTTTTACAGTGTTTTTCAGCTGTTTACACACTAAATCTTTCCTCGTCACACAGTTTCTGAAAGCTGTCACTCAAACAGCAGAAGCACACCAAATCTGCAAAACCAGACACTAATTATCAGCCTTTGACCCAGTTTTCAATTTCATAAAACACTTTTTGCAAAACACAACACACAATTCTCTATGTAACACACAAATCTAACAGGAAGTATCTTGATTTCCTTTTTTAAACACAACCAATCAAAATGCCTCACTAATTCATCACTAACTCCTAACATGAGCTTCACTGAACACCAACCAATCTATAAACACACATCTACTCAACTACACAAGCTTGATGTGTTTCTTTTCTTTCGTTCTGTGTAATACTGTATTCACAAACACAAATGCTTACAGTAAAAAAAGTTTACTTTCAATCATCAAAGATTTTAAAATCTTGTGAATTACTTATAAAGCCCTGAATGGCTTAGCTCCTCAGTACTTGAGCAAGCTCTTATCACATTATAGTCCTTCACGTCCGCTGCGATCTCAAAACTCTGGCCGTTTGATAATACCTAGAATATCAAAATCAACTGCAAGCGGCAGATCCTTTTCCTATTTAGCACCCAAACTCTGGAACAATCTACCTAACACTGTTCAGGAGGCAGACACACTCTGTCAGTTTAAATCTAGATTAAAGACACATCTCTTTAACCTGGCTCACACATAACACACTAATACACTTCTATTATTCAAATCTGTTAAAGGATAGTTAGTCTGCATTAATTAGATCAACCGGAACCGGGAACACTCCCCATAACACATGATGTACTCATTACATCATAAGAAGAATGGCATCTACGCTAATATTAGTCTGTTTCTCTCTTATTCTGTTTCTCAGTCTATGTCCGGATCAGATGGTGGATCGGCGCTGGGAGATGATGTCTGATCGTCGGCAGAGGCCGGACACCTGGATGAGCCCCGGGAACATATCCCTAGTGAAGACCTCGACTTAAATACAATAAAACTAAAAATAAAACAAAATACCTAAAAATATCATGAAATACCGAATTATATAATACTATTATTGTTAGAAATTGCAACAATATAAAATCGAAATAAATACATTTATACTGATATATATATATTTATACTCATATAACTGAGTCTGGTTTCTCCCAAGGTTTTTCCTCCATTCTGTCACCGATGGGAGTTTTGGTTCCTTGCCGCTGTCGTCTCTGGTTTGCTCAGTTGGGGACACTTGATTTCTAGTGATTATCATCAATTTGATTTCACAGATACTATTTAAACTAAACTGATCTAGACAATGACATCACTGAGCTCAATAATGAAATGCCTTTAACTGAAAATTGAGTGTTTAATATTATTATACATTACTGACACTCTATCCTCCTATTTGATACTGTTAAGTGCTTTGACACAATCTGTATTGATAAAAGCACTATATAAATAAAGCTGACTTGACTTGACTGACTGGACGAGAGGAGGAGCTGGGGATGGAGGTGGGTGATTAGTTCCTGAGCGAAGCGATGGCTGCTGAATAATGACTGAAGGGACCTTATGAAGGGAATTATGATTAGTGTCGTGATCCTATAGGTAGACGTGGATCGTGAAACTGTATCGTGAGACGTGAAGCAAGCTTAACTAACATGCCTGTCAGAACTATCGCTATGCTTAACGTAAGACAAATGTGTGCTTTTGAGATGTGTTTGTGATATTTTGAATGTAGTGCTTCATTTTGCAAGAGATGTGAGGCATTTTACATTTTGTGTGTGCAATTCTTGGATTTGTGTGTAAAGCTTTGAAAAAAAGAGGCAAAGTTTTGGAAATGCCTGTAAGCAGTGGAACTGTAAACTGTAATCTATGCCTGATATTTGCTGCTGTAATTGTTCTTTGGGATGCACATGATGAATCAGAAATGTGCTTTATTAATAAACTCTAACTGTAAAAACCCTTTTATTGTTTTCTTACTTTAGACTTAGGTTTTGTGTGTAATCCTTATAATCATCTGAACACAAGTGTGTGTGTGTGTGTGTGTGTGTGTGTGTGTATCTCACCATATTGGACGTTGCGTCTCGGTGGAGATTGTGACTGTGAACGCTGCCGATCTCTGTTTGCGAACTGGACTGAGACATGCCCTCAAAAAACGGCCTAAAACACACACACACACACACACACCTTATGTCCAGGTACTGACATTTAACCACACAGCTTTGAACAAATAACAACACAAAGGAAGCAGATCAAACTCAGACCATCAGATGACAGGACTCTCCTACTTGAGTTTGGGTTTTGGGGTGCTCAGGACGCTCTCGTTGTCCTCCAGCTCCGGCCCGCTGTCGCTCTGATTATACACCTCCAGACTGTCATACAGCAGATCCAGATCCTCCTCCACCTCCTGCGTTTGATCCACCGGGTCTGAGTCCAGAACCTGAGACATCAGACAGACAGAAAACAACCAGACAGTAGCCACGTTTACATGCATGAAATAACCTGTTAGTAATCAGACTGACGGCTCAATCAGACTGAAATATATATATATAATATAAATTAGATTCAAATATACCTTTTGTACATATGCAGAACTGAGATGCATATCTTTACATACATTTTATATTTTATGAATGTGCATATGTTTAATTATGTCTCAGATCTTACAAAGACGTGATCTCCTCTGTCATGCACACTGCGCACATTTGTGATGATAAAAGAAGAGCACAATTGCACAAGTGTTCGACTAAATCAAGCAGAAACCAGACCCTGTCACACTCAAGATTGACGAGCACAGCAAACATGTCCAGTGTGAAACCTGCTGGAAGAGCTCACCTCATCTGTGACTTTGAATCTCTTCAGTAAGGCCACAAACTTCTGCTTGAAGTTGGGTTGCTGTGAACATCAGACGAGACTGTTATCAGAATCAGTGTTACAAATAAACATGAATAAACTTCCTCTGCTGTACTACTGTCATACAGACAGACAGATAGTAAGACAGACAGTAAGACAGACAGTAAGACAGACAGTAAGACAGACGACAGACAGACAGACGAGACAGACAGACAGACAGTAAGACAGACGACAGACAGACAGACAGACGACACACAGACAGAAAGACAGACAGACAGATGATACACAGACTAGGGATGTAACGATTACCGGTTTGACGATAAATCATGATAAAATTCCCCACAGTTAGTATTACCATTTCATATTTTAATTATCATTAAAACCGTACTCGATTACCGCGATCTGAACAACTGAGGATAAATAGGCTACTGCCCAGCATAAAGCAGTTTTCAGTAACAGTGTCACGTGCGCACAGCAGCAGAGTAGTTTCGTTTTGAGTGAAAATAAAGTGGAAAATCTAGGAGATTTTAAAAGAGTGCTAAGGGAATTATACAAATGAATATATGAATAAATTAATTATATGAATATACCTCTGCAGGTTCTGACTGTCATCAGAAACGATTCGGTGGCATTTTGTTTTCATCTTCGCTCCATATAATAGTTTACCTTCTTAATCGCAATACTGCTTTATCCACGGAGTTCACGGGGAAACAGCTGTAATTCAGCTTTTCCATAAGCGCCACCTGCTGTCAGAGAGTGGATTTACAGAGACTTATATTTACATTCAGCCTGTGTGCAGTTTCTGTCTGGCCAAAAACAGACCGAATTTGCATGCCCTGCTGTAAATACTGACCGGTTGATGAAAAACAAGCCTATGTGGATTCTACACATTTAAACAATTCAGATAAGCTATATAGAATTATTTATGGAGCAGATAAAATACATATAATAATTTATTAATCAATTATCATTTTGACTTAACCCTTTTCTTTCTTTAAAGGCTGAAATGTGAGGTTTACCTTTTTACGAAACTTTTTCAAAGCTTTATTTGAACATTTACATTAGATATTTGAACATGATATTAAACTGTTGTCATTTAAAATCCGAACAGTATCGTTATTGTTTTAGTGATTATGCAAACAAAAAGTCATTTTATTTGTTGTTTGTTGATTTTTAAATATAAAACATGGTGAAGTGATTTATGTGTCGGTACTTTTTGAACATCTCAGCATATTTTAACAACACCGTGATGATACTGATAACTGTGATAATTTTGGTCACTATAATCGTGATAAGAAATGTTCATACCGTTACATCCCTAACACACACACACAGACAGACAGAAACACAGCGCTCCTCACTCGTGTTATTGAGACCGATCGGATCATTTTCCGTCTGGGTTTTTTTGGCTTTCGTATGTCATCATCTTCATCGTACAAATCCTACGACACCGGAGTTAGAAATCATAATCAGAAAAAGATGTATTGACGAGCATGATTACACACACAGCAGATCTGAATTGGTCTACGTGTATTTATGTATAAAATAATCCATCAGATACAATTATGCAAGGGAATGTGAATGAGAAAGGGGCAGGATGTGTTAAATAAATGCAAGTAGGTAACTTTTGTTTTATTTTATGAATTTTATGAGTCTTCAATGCATCCAACCTGTGTGTGTCCAGCTTCATCACTGCCCTCCTGCCCTGATGAATAACTGTCATCATCATCCTCTGAGTAATTATCCATGTCAGGAGACCGATCTGAGAAACACACAGGTCAAAGGGCACGCACCTGTAACTCGACCTTCAGAGACGTAACACACCAGATGTGATCGATGACCACTGTGTTCTTATCCAAGTGCCTGACAATGTGTGATATTATGATGAACAGATCAGCAATGTGTGTGTGTGTGTGTGTGTGTGTGTGCGAGTGAGTGTGTGTCTCTGTGTGTGTGCGTGAGTATGCGAGTGTGTGTCTCTGTGTGTGTGCGTGAGTATGCGAGTGTGTGTCTCTGTGTGTGTGCGTGAGTATGCGAGTGTGTGTGTGTGTGTGTGTGTGTGTGTGAGAGAGTGTGTGTGTGTGAGTGTGTATGAGTGTGTGTGTGAGTGTGTATGAGTGTGTGTGTGAGTGAGTGTGTGTCTCTGTGTGTGTGCGTGAGCATGCGAGTGTGTGTGTGTGTGTGTGTGTGTGAGAGTGTGTGTGTGTGAGTGTGTATGAGTGTGTGTGTGAGTGTGTATGAGTGTGTGTGTGTGTGAGTGAGTGTGTGTCTCTGTGTGTGTGCGTGAGCATGCGAGTGTGTGTGTGTGTGTGTGTGTGTGTGTGTGTGTGTGTGAGAGTGTGTGTGTGTGAGTGTGTGAGTGAGTGTGTGAGTGAGTGTGTGTGCGTGAGTATGCGAGTGTGTGTGTGTGTGTGTGTGCATGTTTTTGTGACAAATGAGGACAAATGTGTATAATGACACAGGTATTACAAGCAGAAGGTGATTTTGACCTGTGTTTTTGAAGATCTAAAAATGCACAAAGTCTCCTGTGAGGGCTAAGTTTAGGTGTAGGGTTGGTGTAGGGCAATAGCACACACAGTTTGTTCAGTATAAAAACCATTACGCCTATGGAGAGTCCCCATTTAGATAGCTAAGTAAACATGAACTTTTGAGTGTGTGTGTGAGTGTGTGTGTACCCAAGGCTTTGCTCTTGGCTCCAGTCTGGCCGCTGCTGTACTCGTGGTCGATGGGTTGACTGGACAGTGAGAACACGCTAATCTCAGCTACGCATGTCAGTGCTTCCTTCATGTTGCTATAGAGACCCAGAATCTGTCCGCCGTCTGTGGGATGCTGCAGCACCTGATCAAACACCTGCTGTCAGTCACATCTCACACTCACTCCAGCTTCACTTATTCATATCAGAGTTCATTCACAGCACCATTTAAATTATATACAAAAAATAACAAGAAAAAACTATTCATTTCAAATGAAGGTAGAGGAATGAAACCAGTTCATCTAAAACCTGAGCAATATTCTATTTTCACAAAGTCATAGAAAAAACTGCATTAACATACAGAAAATAATATGACTACATCAAACTAATAGTAACAACATATATCTGGATGGATTTAATATGTGAAAATAATATGAAATAATATGTGTACGTACATGTGTGTGTGTGTGTGTGTGTGTGTGTGTTTATTGACTTCAGACTGAAGCATCTGAGTAAAAACAAAAGAAAGCAGTGGAATCAGCAGTGCAAGTGTGAGACTGAAGACAGACAGCTCACATTCACTGAGAACCATAAAAGCACTGACAGCCAATCACAATCCATGAGCTTGAGAGGTCAAACGAGTTGTTTTCAACCAGGTATCATTGTTTCTTTCACAGAACGGAAGCCTTGCGGATTGCAAAAGCTGATTCTAAATCATCAGTTCTTATTTTTGCTGGATCTATCTGCCGCTTTTGACACTGTCAATCATCAGATACTCCTGTCCACCCTCTCATCGCTGGGCATCACTGGGACTCCTCTTCGCTGGTTTGAATCCTGTTGTGCCGCGCTAGTGAACCGAAACATGAAACGTATTCAGTGATGTAAGACCTGGCTCTGTATTGGCTCTCTAGCCTGTGGAAAAGCAACCGGTTCTTAAAGCGCTCGCCAGTCGAATTAACTAAGAACCGGCTATAGCACTGGCTCTGAACTAGCACCTGGAACTGCTTTGGTGGAAAAGAGGTATCAAATGTACATCTGCATCCCAACTCAAGCTCCTGTTCTAATGTGCATTTCTAACTAAGAGACAAAACTTGTAATATTACATGTTCAGTGCTACCAAATCAGGTGCTGCTGCCACTGCTGTTCGATGTTAGTCTGGAGCCCTGATAATATAAATTGTAGTGTAAAATGTTACTGTAATTTGAAATTTCGTCTGTTTAACTGTAATAGAAATATATAGCTTTAGTAGACCTTTTTTTCTTTTAGTTTTAGTATAACATTATTATACCATGCATAATTTTACCTTTTTTTGTTTAAAGAAGAAACCAAACTAATGTATAGTTGACATTTGAGGCTCAATGCTATAGAAAAGCAATAAAGGTTCAGGAAGAGTGTTTTCAGCCTTTTTTAAAATATATATTTTATATAAAAAATATGGCATGCAGCTTCAAACAATAAATCTGTTCAAAATAATCGTTATTAATAATCGCAATTACAATCTCAAGGAAATAATCGACCATTATGATTTTTGTCATAATCGTGCCCTAGCTGCACGGATCTCAGGCTGCCTGCAGGACATCTCGGCATGGATGAAAGAACATCACCTACAGCTCAACCTGGCAAAGACTGAGCTTCTTGTCTTCCCTGCCACTCCGACATCAACTTCGGTCAGAAATCTTAGTGTAATCTTTGATGACCAGCTGACCTTCAAAGAGCACATTGCAAAGACTGCTCGTTCCTGCAGGTTTGCACTACACAACATCAGAAAGATCAGGCCCTTTCTGACAAAGCATGCTGCACAACTTCTTGTCCAGGCGCTTGTTGTTTCTAGACTGGACTACTGCAATGCTCTTCTGAATGGTCTGCCATCAAACACAATCAAACCTCTACAAATGATTCAGAATGCAGCGGCACGACTGATCTTCAACGAGCCCAAAAGAGCGCATGCTACACCTCTCTTCATCTCCTTGCACTTGCTACCAGTGGCAGCTCGCATCCAGTTCAAGACACTGATGCTTGCGTACAGAACTACCACAGGCTCAGCACCCTCCTACTTCCACTCACTATTACAAACCTACATCCCCTCCAGAAGTCTGAGATCTGCTAGTGAGCGACGCCTTGTGGTACCATCACAGAGAGGCTCAAAATCACTCTCCAGAACATTCTCGTTCACCATTCCTGGCTGGTGGAATAATCTTCCCACCTCTATCCGGAACGCCGGATCCCTGGCAATCTTCAAGCGACAGCTGAAAACTCATCTCTTTTGACACTATTTGACTTCATCCTTAAAAAACAAAACAAAATAAAAACTCTTCTCTTTTTATTCCTTCCCTTTCTAGCTTGTACTTATTTGAACAATGCTTGAGACTTGGTATTACGAGCACTTCCTGTGTCTGTTTGCCTCTTTAAGAAGAATCACTTAATGTATTCCCCAACCGTAAGTCGCTTTGGATAAAAGCGTCTGCAAAATGAATAAATGTAAATGTGAGCATTTAAAGCCACAGACGACAAAACTGCAGCGCTTTTAATAAACAGAATATTTTCCACTGGTGTGAATGCTAATTTTGTTATCGTTATGATTATTGTTCTTGGTGTGAACGAGGTTTAACAGCTTTTACCTCGGCCATGTTGATGACTCCGACCGCCAGGGTCTTGTAGCCCAGAATGGTTCTGTTTTTGTAGCGTTTTCTTCTCTGCAGCATTATCTGCAGGCGGTTGGCATCTCTCTTCAGGAAGTGAGGATACTGTCACGACACGACGGGACAGAAACATGTAAGAGGAACACCAGACATCACGGCTCTCACAAACACAATCATCTGAGAGTCAGGAATAAATGACATTTACAGGGACACTTCACCCAGTCATCATTCACTGCTGTTCCAAACCTGTGTGACTTTCTTTTGTAAAAGAAGACATTCTGAAGAACATTGGGGTTCAAACAACATTGAGACGTTTCTCACATCTCACTGACAAATCTCATATCTCATCTGCTGTGCTCCACTGAAGAAAGACATACAAGTGTGAATGGCATATGGGAAAGTAAATGATGACAGAATGATCATTAATGGGTGAATTTGTGTGTTTTTCTGCAGAATATCCTCACTGATGAATCATTCACTGAATTGAGAGAGTCGTACCTGCAGAGAGAACGTGAGTTCCAGCTCTGTCTCCATCAGACCGCTGGGAGGAAGAGCATACTCGTTTGATCGCAGCATTCGTTTGGAGCCCTGCACACACACACACACACACGTAAATGTATGATTATACACATCACCATACTAAACATCCACCATATTGTTGTCTTTAAATTATTTAATTTAGTTATATTAATATAATGTCCATTAAATATCTGAAAGATAACTGTAAACTAGAGATACACAACATTAAGCTGACACAATATGTATGATTTTATTGATTTTTATAACAGAAGTATCAGAGGTTCATATCAGCCTAGATATAAACATTTAAACCATTTCCACTCGAGTCTTTCAGTGGTTTCTATGAAGATGTTTCTGAGGCTCTAGCAGTG
>NC_136744.1:31588655-31601155 GCF_936440315.1 Barbus barbus
ACTGCCTGCGTCATTTGAACTTTTTTTTTTTTTTTTTTTGCATCATTTGAACTTGCGGCACGAGACACAACAGACCCGCTAGATTTTTTTCTGTTTCTTGTGACAGTGGTGATCCTTCCCAGGAGTGGCCGGCCTACCAAAATTACTCCAAGAGCACAACGACGACTCATCCAGGAGGTCATAAAAGAACCCAGAACAACATCTAAAGAACTGCAGGCCTCACTCGCCTCAATTAAGGTCAGTGTTCATGATTCAACAATAAGAAAGAGACTGGGCAAAAACAACACAAAGGCTCGTCTCACATTTGCCAAAAAATATCTTGATTATCCCCAAGACTTTTTGGTTTTGGTAAATACTTTGTGGACTGATGAGACAAAAGTTGAACTTTTTGGAAGGTGTATGTCCCGTTACATTTGCCATAAAACCAACATAGCATTTAATAAAAAGAACATCATAGCAACAGTCAAACATGGTGGTGGTAGTGTGATGGTCTGGGGCTGCTGTGCAGATTCAGGACCTGGACGACTTCCATAACTGATGGAAGCATGAATTCTGCACTCGATCAGAAAATCCTGAAGGAGAATGTCCGGCCGTCAGTTTGTCCTCAAGCTCAAGTGCACTTGGGTTATGCAGCAGGACAATGATCCCAAACACACCAGCAATCCACCTCTGAATGGCTCAATAAAAAAATAAAGGTTTTGGAGTGGCCAAGTCAAAGTCTGGACTTAAATCCAATTGAGATGCTGTGGCATGACCTTAAACAGTGCTTTCATGCTTCAAAACCCCTCCAATGTGGCTCAATTAAAACAATTCTGCAAAGAAGAGTGGGCCAAAATTCCTCCACAGTGCTGTGAAAAAAAAAAAAAAACAGTAAGGGGCAAAAACCTTTTCATGGCACTGTATATATATTGAGTCTGCTGCCTCCCCCCTTATTGTCATCACCACCCCGTCCCGTATTCGCCGCCCTTCACCAGGCTCCCGACGGGAGTGGGTGTGTGAGAGAGGAGGGGCGCTGAAACAGCCAGGGCTGGCGGCGTGTGATGAGGCGCACCTGATGTGAATAAAGCCTCATCACCGCCGCTGTTTAAATGCCGAGTGCGCCTCTCCTCGGGAGACCGGTCTCTTCCCCGTGCATGCACGCTGGTGTCCTCGTGGGTCCAGGAAGGGAGCATCGAGAGTGGATGGAATACCGCACCCGTGAGACGGCTCATGGGCCAGGATGCTGGGCCATTGAATCCCCCGGAAGTGCCGCGGACAGAAGATGGACGAAGTCGCCGCCCCTCTCGCCGTGAGATGTGAGAGAGCGAATCAGACGTCACCATCAGACATCACCGTGAGATCTGAGAGCGAATCAGACGTCACCGTGAGATCTGAGAGCGAATCAGACGTCACCATCAGACGTCACCGTGAGATCTGAGAGCGAATCAGACGTCAACATCAGACGTCACCGTGAGATCTGAGAGCGAATCAGACGTCAACATCAGACGTCACCGTGAGATCTGAGAGCGAATCATACGTCACCGTGAGATCTGAGAGCGAATCAGACGTCACCGTGAGATCTGAGAGCGAATCAGACGTCACCATCAGACATCACCGTGAGATCTGAGAGCGAATCAGACGTCACCGTGAGATCTGAGAGCGAATCAGACGTCACCATCAGACGTCACCGTGAGATCTGAGAGCATAGCAGGCCAAAAGTTGCTCGTCCTTCAAATAAATGGCCTGGATCTGCTGGCAAACCGTGCACAGGAAATGCCTGAGCGCAGACAGGAAGAGAGGAGAGAGAGAGAGAGATTGTTTCTGCTCTCATCCTGAGCGGCTCCTCCCAAACTCTTCCGACAGGATCCCAGAAACACTCAGAGAAAAAACAGCACTGTGTGATTCCTGAAGCTGAAGCTCCGACAGCAAACTCCTGGATCACTGCAGATCAAACTCAACCAGAAACAGACACTGCAGCGGGTCAAACTCCGAAATCACCAGTAAAATTCACTGTTAGTTACAAACAAATGTGACCAGTGCTGGCAAAATGAGTCACAATGGGCAAATGTTATATTCAATTCTCCATTAAAAGACCTTCTAAATGATATACGAGTTGTTGATGACTGATCTACAGCTGTTTGAAGTCCATGGAGTCAGCAAAGTCCATTTCGAGAAAAATCCAGTTAAAGATTTCAGTAGCACTTTACAATAAGCTGCCATTTGTTAACATTAGTTAATGCATTAACTAACATGAATAAACAATGAACAATACATTTGCTCCCCTATTTATTAATCTCTGTTAATGATAGTTAATGAAAATACAGTTATTCATTGTTTGTTCATGTTAGTTCAGAGCATTAACTAATGTTAATAAATACAGCTTTTTATTTTAATAATGTTGAAATTAACATTAACTAAGATCAATAAATGCTGTAGAAGCATTGCTCATTCTTAGTTCATGTTTACCAATACAGGTAATTAATGTTAACTAATGAACTTTTATTGTAAAGTGTTACCAAGATTTCTGAAGCTTGAAAAGCAACATTGCATCTTTTTCTCCACTTCTTTTCTTAATAATCATTACTATATTAAATAATCACAATATAGCTTTTTTATTTAATCTTTGTTGTTATAAGAACAGATGCAAAAAAGAACAAATATAAGAACAAACAAGTGTAGTGTATTGCTTTCTTAATTTTACATCTAAACAAAAGCTTTCAAGAAAAACAAATAATCAAATGCAAAAATCACTTTAGTGCGTTCATTACAAATACATTGATTATTAAAACTACAAAAGCAGTTCAATCAAGAGCAGCGAGTGATTCCTCTTTTCTTTTATTGTTAGATTAATATTAATGCGACAGACGGCCTGTATATTTGAAGACTTACTGTAATGCACGGATCTAATATAATGTTACACATCAGATGTTTTTCCCAACAGTTCCCCGAATGTTAAGACATAACAGATAATGTTTGCGTGAACACTTAAGTATGTGTGTATGTGCATTAATCAGGATCAATCAGCGCGAGAAGCGAGCGGAGAAAAGGTACTCCTCTCAGAAAACCTACAAATAAACATCATTTTAGATGTTTAATTACTATTTGGAGCATTGGGATCACTAGAAGAGGGCTTAATGAACTCACTTGTGTGAAAACCTCAAATTCAACAAAAATCTAGATTTTGCGCTTGTTTTTGCCTGTAGCTTAAAATGAGCCTCATTTAGCCAGCACGGGTCACAAATGACAAGGAACACATTGTATCAAACATGACACTTTGAAGTAGAAAAACTGAAATAATCACTAATCTTTGTTTCATTTTAAACTTTTATATTTAGCATGATTTTTAAAACTGTCTGCTGGTCGTTGTTGGTGTGAACGGTCTTCAGTGTCGCTGAGGCTGATTAACAGCGGCTTTAGTGTTGCAAGCAGCTTACAGCGGTTTGTTTACAGCAGACCAGGCTTTAGAGCGTCTGATTAGACGACAAAACACAAGCGGCTCAAACACACTCATCAGAACACAAAGAAAACACTCCTGAATTAAATCTATTTATTATATACTCTAAAACTCACGAGGTTACGGTCACTTAATTCGGTTCACTTGAGCCTAAACTGTTTACATTTAAAAATCTATTTTTAGTCCACCCAAAATATATCCTAATAATAAAGTTACATTTGAAATAAGAAAAAACTGCTTTTAGTATTCCCTGGTATTCATCACGAGGACCAAATGTCCTCACAAGGATAGTAATACCAGTACATTTTGACCTTGTGGGGACATTTGTTTAGGTCCCAATGATGAAACAAGCTTAAAAATCATCCAGAATTAAGTGTTTTGAATGTAAAAATGCCAGTAATTTAGTGTGAGGGGTAGGTTTAGAAAATAGAGTTTCTACAGTAGAAAAACCATTACGCCTATGGAATGAACCCATAAAACATGGACACACAACGTGTGTGTGTGTGTGTGTGTGTGTGTGTGTTCAAATGTGTGTTTTATTTCCACTGTATTCTCTTGCTGCATGAATTGAGTGAACATCATTTATTTCTACCTCAGTCGATTCTAGAAGGACTTCAGCTGTTTTTAATGACCCTGAAGAAGAGTATTTCTAGAATATTTATACAGCGTGATGCACATGCCTGTGTTTCCTCAGTATGTTTATATTCAGGATGAACTGCAGTAAAACTCACACTGCACTGTTAACAGACTCACACAGATGTGTTCTCACACTGATAAACGTGTGTTGTGAGGAATATCATGAACATTATCTGAACGCTGAACTGGTTTGTAACAGTGTGTGAAGGAGCTGCATTAGCTCTGGTCAAACGCTACAGGAGGCGCCGGCGGCGGGGGAAGAGAGCCGGCGCTCGTGAAGCTTCGTCAGCGTGGATTTAGAACGGCGTTACCTAGCATCCATCTGGCGAATCTCCGCTCTCTACCCAACAAAACAGACGAACTCCTGCTCTCCCGGACAAACAAGGATTTTTCTAACTCTGCTGCTCTGTGTTTCACAGAAACCTGGCTGAATGGCGACATACCGGACAGCGTGCTACATCTGCCTAATTACCAGCTGATCAGAGCAGATCGCGACGCAGAATCAACGGGGAAATCGCGCGGCGGCGGGACGTGCTTCTACATCAATGAGAGGTGGTGTACAGATGTAACTGTGTTAAAGAAGATGTGCTGTTCTGATCTAGAAACGCTCTTCATTAACTGCAAGCCGTTCTATTCGCCGCGGGAGTTCTGCTCGTTCATTCTCGTGAGTGTCTACATTCCACCGCAAGCGCACGTGAGCACAGCTCTACAGAAACTCACTGATCTGATCACAGAGAGTGAGCAACAACACCCGGACTCTGTTTTAATCATTCTCGGGGACTTTAATAAAGCAAATCTCTCCCGTGAACTGCCAAAATATATCCAGCATGTTACATGTCCCACCAGAGACAGTAATATACTGGACCACTGTTACACAACAATAAAGGACGCATATCACTCTGTTCCACGAGCAGCTTTAGGACTCTCTGATCACTGTTGGGTTCATCTTATTCCATCCTACAGGCAGAAACTTAAGTCTGCAAAGCCTGTATTAAGATCTGTTAAAAGATGGACTAATGAAACAGAGAGGGATCTACAAGCCTGTTTCTCTCTCACTGATTGGACTGTTTTTGAAGCCGCTGTCACCGATCTGGACGAGCTCACAGAGACTGTAACATCTTATATCAGTTTCTGTGAGGATATATGCATTCCTAACTAGGGCTGGGTATCGAGTTCGATACTTTTTAGGCACCGACCGAATTGCTTCGATACAACCGAGTATCGAAAAACGTCTTGTCGTTCAGTACCAAATTTGGATACCTAAGGGGTTAATCTCATCACCGTCAGTGAGGCAATAATCCTGCAGCACTAGGTGTGTTTGACTAGAAGTGAGGCGGTGCTGGTAGATCAGTGTTTGACCTCCGCGAGAGCGATTCGAAAGCGTACGGAGCAGTCCGCTCTTTATATCGCGCGGTTTGTTTACTAAACACAGACTGAAGCTCGCGTGACGCTCGCGGTGATTTCAGCGTCTGCCGTCTCACTAAATGAGGACATAAACACATGAACAACATCTCCAGAACGTCTGTGAGAGTCAATTAATGAGCATTTTACCGTTTGATTCGAGTAAAACTTGCATCATATCATATACACACAGAACTGTAAAGGTATTCCCGGAAACCCGTCAAAATAAAAGTTCGGTTTCACTTGGAAGACACTGCGGCAGAAATATATTAATATTGTTCAGCAGACAGCACTGCTAATACTAGGCTACTATTAAAATTATTAAAACTTTATTATTAAATGTTACTTTAATGTTTTTAATAATAACTTTATTATTAAAAACTTTATTATTATGGGTCCAGCTGAATTGTAATAGTGATTTGTTTGACGGGTATAAAAAAAAAAAGGTTATTATACCGCGGCAGCGGTCGCGGCAGCCCTCGTGTAAAGCCCTCCTCGTGTGAAGACCGAAGAGTGTAAAGACCATCGACTCTACCGTGCGACTCCACCGGACAGGGACATCGGAAGAGGACATAAGTATCGATTTTTAATTATCATCATTCCTACTACTTGTTTCACTTCTGTTTCAGTTTATATAGCCTATTCTTACTATGTGTTTCCAGATCACTACCATCACTACCACTCGCAAACCACGCATCACACACTGTAGACGGCGCAATCCTATCAACCTGCGCACTTTGCCTATGTCTGCTAATACATTATTTTCTTTTTCTATTGGTCTCTGGAATTGTCAGTCTGCTGTCAACAAAGCTGATTTCATTACTTCCATTACTAGTCATTCAACGTTAAACCTCTTGGCCCTGACAGAGACCTGGATCAAACCAGAGGACAATGTTACACCTGCAGCACTCTCCAATAATTTCTCCTTTTCCCACACCCCCCGTTTGACTGGAAGAGGTGGAGGTACTGGTCTGCTCATCTCTAATAATTGGACATTTACTCCTTTACCATCTCTGAGTATCAACAACTCTTTTGAATCACATTCGGTTACTATTACCTACCCTCTAAAAATCCATTTTGTAGTTGTTTATCGTCCTCCAGGATCACTAGGTAATTTTGTGGAAGAATTAGATTTATTGCTCTCAACCTTTCCTCAGGATGGTACTCCCTTTGTCTTACTTGGAGACTTCAACATCCACCTAGATAAACCTCAGGCTGCAGACTTCCACACTCTGCTTGCGTCTTTTGATCTCAAGAGAGTGCTAACTACGGCTACTCACAAATCAGGGAACCAACTGGACCTTATTTACACACGGCACTGCTCCACTGATAATGTGCTGGTTACTCCACTGCACACCTCAGATCACTTCCTCCTTACTCTTAACCTCAACATGATTCCTGACACATCACATATCCCTCCACATGTCAATTTTCGACGTAACTTGCGTTCACTCTCACCCTCCCGGCTATCTGCTATGGTTTCATCTTCGCTTCCTCCCCCTAAACAGTTATCCTCTCTTGATGCTAACAGTGCTACTGATACTTTCTGTTCCACTCTGACGTCTTGTTTAGATACTTTCTGCCCCTTTTCATCCAAGCCAGCCCGTAGTACCCCTTCTGCCCCTTGGCTATCTGATGTTCTCCAAAAACATCGTTCTAAACTCAGGGCTGCAGAAAGGGTATGGCGCAAATCACAAAATCCTACTGACCTTAATTTATATCGATCACTCCTCTCTGACTTCTCTGCTAATGTTTCCACTGCTAAAAGGACATACTATCATGACAAAATTAACAACTCGCCTAACTCTCGCATGCTATTTAAAACATTTTCCTCCCTCCTTTGTCCTCCTCCTCCCCCTCCTTCATCATCTCTAACAGCTGATGACTTTGCCACATTCTTCATTAATAAAATTACAAACCTCACTGCACAATTTTCCACACCACAATCTATCAAACATATCTTACCAGCAAACATACACTCGTTCACATCCTTCTCTCCACTCTCTGAGGCAGAAGTCTCTAAACTCATCCTTTCCAGTCATCCTACTACCTGTCCGCTTGATCCTATTCCATCTCATCTCCTTCAAGCCATTTCACCTGCAGTCGTACCTGCACTCACTCACATCGTTAACACATCCCTTCACACTGGAATTTTTCCCTCTGCATTTAAACAGGCTCGTATAACTCCACTTCTTAAAAAACCCACTCTTAACCCAACTCTTTTTGGGAACTATAGACCGGTTTCCCTTCTTCCTTTCATTGCAAAAACACTTGAACGAGTTGTGTTCAACCAAGTCTCTGTCTTTCTCACACAGAACAACCTCCTGGACAGTAACCAATCTGGCTTCAGAAGTGGACATTCGACCGAAACTGCCTTGCTTTCTGTTGTTGAAGCCCTAAGACTTGCAAGAGCGGCTGACAAATCTTCATTACTCATCTTGCTAGATTTGTCTGCTGCTTTTGATACAGTCAACCATCAGATCCTCTTGTCAACCCTATTGAGAAAGGGCTTCTCAGGAACCGCACTCCAGTGGTTTGAGTCTTACCTCTCTGATAGGTCCTTCAAAGTATCTTGGAGAGGTGAGGTATCCAAGTCGCAACATCTAGCTACTGGGGTGCCTCAGGGCTCAGTTCTTGGACCACTTCTCTTTTCTGTCTACATGGCATCACTAGGTTCTGTCATTCAGAAACATGGCTTTTCATATCACTGCTATGCTGATGACACTCAACTCTACCTCTCATTCCATCCTGATGATCCGACGATAGCTGCTCGCATCTCAGCGTGTCTATCAGACATTTCTTGCTGGATGATGGACCATCACCTTCAACTCAACCTAGCTAAGACAGAACTGCTTGTAATTTCAGCTAACCCATCGCTTCATCACAATCTCAGCTTCCAGTTAGGCTCATCTACCATAACTCCTTCAAAAACAGCCAGAAACCTTGGAGTTGTGATTGATGATAAGCTGAATTTCTCAGACCACATTGTTAAAACTGCCCGGTCCTGCAGATTTGCATTATATAATATTAAGAAGATCAGGCCCTTTCTCTCGGAACATGCAACGCAACTCCTTGTTCAGGCTCTTGTTCTGTCCAGACTTGACTATTGCAATGCTCTCTTGGCAGGTCTTCCAGCCAATTCTATTAAACCTCTACAATTAATCCAAAATGCCGCTGCAAGATTAATCTTTAATGAGCCGAAAAGAACGCACGTCACGCCTCTGTTCATCAATTTGCACTGGCTACCAATAGCTGCTCGCATTAAATTCAAGGCATTAATGTTTGCCTACAGAACCACCACTGGCTCTGCACCCCTTTACCTAAATTCTTTACTTCAGACTTATGTGCCCTCTAGAAGCTTGCGTTCTTCAAGTGAACAACGAATTATTGTACCATCCCAAAAACACAGAAAAACACTTTCAAGGACTTTTTCATTAACTGTTCCCATCTGGTGGAATGACCTGCCCAACTCGATCCGAGCAGCCGAATCCTTACCCATCTTCAAGAAACGGCTAAAAACTCATCTGTTCCATCTTTACTTGACCCTCTAACTCTAGCACTATCTATTCTAATTGTATTTTATCTATGTCTTTTTATTAAAAAATAACAACAATAATAATAATAATTATCTGTACTGCGTTAGGCTAACCAAGACTTGTAATAGCACTTGCACGTTGTTGCTCTTTTGTTGGTTTTGATTGCTTCTTATGTCCTCATTTGTAAGTCGCTTTGGATAAAAGCGTCTGCTAAATGACTAAATAAATAAATAAATAAAATAAAATTATTATTATTTTTTAGAAATGATCACACAACAGTTATTCCATTTTTTTATTTTAATAGTAAACCCCCTTTGTTTGCCAAAATAAATAAACTTTGATTTTCAATAATTTAAAGAAATTAAATGAATGTTTTATGTCTTCATTTGAAAACCAGATACAGAACACAGAATTTCTGAGGAAAAATAAAACATTTCATTAGGCTATTTTAAGAATAAATTTAAATAAACTAAGTTGTTTTTATGCATTCAAATAATTAGACATACTACACTAGAATTTAATAACAATAAAACATATGGTGAAAGAAAATAAAATACCCACTTATGAAAGTGGATGAAGATTTAACATTTCTTGTAGTCTTTAACAACCTAGAAGTGATGATGTGTTTTAAAATGAACACGCACTAATGTAAACGTAGCCTAACAGATGTGTAAACTGAAAACTATTTGAACTTTATTAAAATTATTTATTTATTGTGTTGGATATATTTTGTTCCTTTGTGCAGTGGCTCAGGAGATGAGGCTTTGAGTCTGTATAAATATCAACATTAAAAAATAGTTTTTTCAGATAATGTAATCTTATTAAAACTGATTTCATAAAACTGGTATCGAAAAAAGTATCGTTCAGGAACCGGTATCGAACTCAAGGTATCGGTATCGAAAATTTTTGAACGATACCCAGCCCTATTCCTAACAGGACTCATCTATTCTACAACAACGACAAACCATGGTTCACTGCCAAACTCAGACAGCTCCGTCAGGCCAAAGAAGATGCTCACAGAAAGGGGGATAAAGTCTTGTACAAACAGGCCAAATACACACTGGAAAAGGAGATCAGAGTGGCAAAGAGGAATTATTCTGACAAGCTCAGGAACAAATGATCTTCCAGTGATCCTGCTTCAGTGTGGAAAGGATTGAAGGACATCACCAGTTACAAAACACCATCCCCCAGCACGCTGGAGAATCAACACCTGGCAGACGACTTGAACGAGTTATTTTGTCGTTTTGAACGATCACCCCACACCCGCCCAGAACACCTCTCCACACAACCATTCACACCTCCAGCAACCCCTCTCTCCCCCACACCTACAATTCAAATCAGCGAAGACGATGTGTGCCAGGTCTTCAGGAAGAACAAAAGAAGGAAAGCACCTGGTCCAGATGGTGTGTCACCAGTCTGTCTGAAATCCTGTGCTGATCAGCTAGCCCCCATCTTCACACAGATCTTCAACAGATCACTGGAGCTGTGTGAAGTCCCCTCATGCTTCAAACGCTCCACCATCATCCCCGTCCCAAAGAAACACAAAATTACTGGACTTAATGACTACAGACCTGTGGCCCTAACGTCTGTAGCCATGAAATCATTTGAAAGACTGGTTTTGGCTTATCTGAAGGACATCACTGGACCCTTACTGGACCCCCTGCAGTTTGCCTACAGAGCAAACAGGTCTGTGGATGATGCTGTCAACATGGGACTGCACTTCATCCTGCAGCATCTGGACAGACCAGGGACTTATGTGAGGATCCTGTTTGTGGACTTCAGCTCCGCTTTTAACACCATCATCACAGACACCCTTCAGAATAAACTAACTCAGCTCTCCGTCCCCACCTCCGTCTGCCAGTGGATCAACTTCTTCCTGACAGACAGCAGTTAGTAAAGCTTGGCAAATTCTCATCCAGCACCCGCACCATCAGCACTGGAGCTCCACAGGGCTGCGTTCTCTCCCCACTGCTCTTCTCCCTCTACACCAACGACTGCACCTCTAAAGACCCCTCTGTCAAGCTCCTGAAGTTTGCAGACGACACCACACTGATCGGCCTCATCCAGGACGGTGACGAGTCTGCTTACAGACAGGAGGTTAAGGAGCTGGCTGTCTGGTGCAGTCTCAACAACCTGGAGCTTAACACGCTCAAAACTGTGGAGATGATCGTGGACTTCAGGAGAAACCCCCCTGCTCTCCCCCCACTCACCATCATGAACAGCACTGTGACTGCAGTGGAGTCATTCAGATTCCTGGGCACCACCATCTCTCAGGACCTGAAGTGGAATATTCACATTGACTCCATTGTCAGGAAGGCCCAGCAGAGGTTGTACTTTCTTCGCCAGCTGAGGAAGTTCAACCCGCCACAGGACTTACTGAAACAGTTCTACTCTGCCATCATTGAATCCATCCTCTGCACCTCAATAACTGTCTGGTTCAGCTCAGCTACCAAATCTGACCTCAGAAGACTACGGAGGGTAGTCCGGACTGCTGAGCGAATCATTGGTACAACCCTCCCCACTCTCCAAGAACTGTACTTATCCAGAGTGAGCAAAAGGGCTGGTAAAATCACTCTGGACCCCTCACATCCAGCACACTCCCTCTTTGAACTGTTACTGTCTGGTCGACGCTACAGAGCTCTGAGCACCAGAACGACCAGACACAGGAACAGTTTCTTCCCTCAGGCAATCCATCTCATGAACACTCAACAATAAACGTGGAACACACAAATATAATTCATTATCCATTCACCACACTCACTTATTTTATTTACAAATTTCATTTCTAATTTGCACATACTTGACCTGTACATCCATAGTTGTCTATATTATATATTGTGTTTTTGCTGTTTTGTACATTGCCTATTTGGATATTTGTATTATTCTTTTATTACCTGTGTCCTGTCCTGTCCTGTTACTGTCTTTCTGTTGCACTGTGGAGCTTCTGTCACTATAACAAATTCCTTGTATGTAAACACACTTGGCCAATAAAGCTCATTCTGATTCTGATCAGACCAATACCAGTAGGAAAATAGTAAAGAACAAAGATCTCAGATTCAGTGTCTGACTTTAACTGGAATCTATATTTAGCTGATATAAAAACTTTATCACTGCAGATGCTTCTCTGGTTTACATGAAGCCACAGGACATCAGTGCAGATATCAGTACTTTCTCAGACTGAACGAGTGTTAACAAAGACAGCAGCAATCAAGGCCTGTGGCTGAGGACACTTCCATACACACGCACACACTCACTCACTCACAAACACACGCACACACTCACTCACTCACAAACACACTCACACACACACACACACACACACACACACACTCACTCACACACACACACAGGGGAGAGAAGCCCTCGGCTAAATTTTGTGCTGTTGTAGCAGCCGAGAAAGCAATGAGACGAGTGCTTGGACACATCTGGGTCACAGCTGATTAATGGAGCCACTCCTGAGAGGAGGCCGGTCCCACACACACACACACACACAC
>NC_136744.1:31606155-31683655 GCF_936440315.1 Barbus barbus
GGTTTCCAGATCTTGATGAAAGTGGATAACTTATCTTTTAATATAAATCTCAGTGTTTGATATTTACTACAAAAGCCATTCTCTGTAGCTAAAAGTCCAATACAAGGCTCGGGCTCCAAGTCGACAGAATACACTTCAGAAAGAAATTTACATAAACATTTCCAAAATGGCTGAATTTTACTACATGACCATAAAGAATGAAACAGGGAAAGAAGCTCCTTTTTATGAGTCTGTTAATCTATTGAAAATGTTTAGGAAGTTGTGGCACGCAGGTTATGAGCATAGAGCTATGGGATAGAGCTGATGTCATTTCCAGTCTCGCTCTCTTACCGGGATGTCGTGGAGATGACAGGTGTGTTTAGAAAAAGTGCTTAAATATTGTTAATTACTTGTCATTTATGGAATTTCTGTGTGATGTGTTTGTTTGTCACCCTTTCTTTATTGAAAGACTAATAATGCAAGTTATGAATGTTGTAAGAGTATGTTTATTCAGAGTATGAATTCGTGTAACGCCGCCATTACACGTGCGTTATGCTACTGAGTTTCGTTATTTAATGATGAATTCTTTGGTAAAACAGAGTATAAAAGTTTCATCTGTGTTATGAGTTATACATTTATGACTGACTGAAGTTATATCTGTTTACTTTTAATGATCCATGATCAGTTTGAATGCATTTCCTGTTAAATGAATAGACCTTGAAAGAGTATTGTAATGATTGACAAGCACGGCTGGACCAGAGATTCTGTCTGATGCTGTCTGTTATGTTTCAACGCAGAAACTGAGAAGCCTCTTTTATTAACAACACACACAACGCAGGAACAAACCCACTACATTTGCCTGATATACATAAGTTGTCTCAACACTTGAAGAATTGAGTTATATTCACTTCTCAGTGCAACAATATTATTAAGAGTAGTCTCACAACTAGTTGATCTGTATTCACTCTCCAGATGTATCATTTGTATGTTAATTTCATTCAATTTGGCTCTGTTCTCTCTATTCTTAGCTGTTTGATATGCTATAATATCGCCTCTGATAACTGCCTTCATTGTCTCCCAAAGAACCGAATCGGATACATCTCCTTTATCATTAGTTTCAAAGAACAATGTAAACTTGTTGGAAAGATACTCGCATGAAACCGGGGCATGATCTGATAATAATCTATTATGGTATTCCGTTGAGACTACATGTTGCAACAATCTGGAATCTATTAGGAAAAAGTCAATCCTGGAATACGTTTTATGGGCTGAGGAATAAAATGAAAAATCATGATCTGAGGGATGCAAAACTCTCCAGCTATCAATTAAATTGAACTTTTGCATTTAATTACTTAGTACAGCAGCCGATTTACTTATTATGGTTCGACGGGGATGCATGTCTAACCACACAGCGGTCTTTATAGAGTCAGAGAGTGAGGGCAAAAACACATTGTTAGTTTAATGATGCTGTGGCATGACATGCAGTATGTAGAAATTTACCCTAGTCAAGAAAGCAATGTATTTTAAATATTTATTTCAAACTAAGTATAGTTCATCAAACAGGAACTGTATGCGCTACAAGAACAATGAGTTCTCAGTAGTGTGGCCCACTGCTTTCAATTAAAAGGAGCTAAAACTGGAATATAAAGATGATCAGTGGGCAAGATAAACACTTAGATCCAGTTTATCCAAGAAGCTGCTATATTTGTCCCTAAACTTTTGAAAAAAAGTCTCAGAAGGGGTGGGGAAGTCGCTAAATCTAGCTACAAAATCACTAAAATGGCAACACTGGTTCTCAGGTGCGCAGAACAAAACGCATCTTTTAATCCCAAGAGTAGCTGAAATTGGCCGCACACTGGAAAAATCCAATCAGACCAAAAAAGGTTTATCAAAAATATAACTTTTATTTTCCATATAAAAGTGAAAAAAGTGTCTTAAAACCAGACCAAAGTGCAAAGTGTCTTAAAACCAGACCAAAGCTGTTTCAGCCCATGCTTGCTTCAGTGCTCATACATATATATATATAGGCACAATTGCAAATTGTTGACAGCTGATCTTAGTCAATGAGGGATAATTGTCATGACAATGATTAATGATTTCAACTCACAAATCCCAAAAACCTCTCAAAACCAGATTCCAACCAGAAGATGGCGCCAATGATGGCAGCTACAATGCGTTGCTCTTCAGTGTTTGTACTGTTTTTCCTGTTTTTTGTTTCTCAAATACGATCAGTTTTACCAGGAATCGTGAAGCTTCGTCAGAGCGGATTTCAAACGGCGTTGTCTAGCATCCATCTGGCGAATCTCCGCTCTCTACCCAACAAAACAGACGAACTCCTTCTGCTCTCCAGGACAAACAAGGATTTTTCTAACTCTGCTGCTCTGTGTTTCACAGAAACCTGGCTGAATGGCGACATACCGGACAGCGTGCTACATCTGCCTAATTACCAGCTGATCAGAGAAGATCGGGACACGGAATCAACGGGGAAATCGCGCGGCGGCGGGATGTGCTTTTACATCAATGAGAGGTGGTGTACAGATGTAACTGTGTTAAAGAAGATGTGCTGCTCAGATCTAGAAACACTCTTCATTAACTGCAAGCCGTTCTATTCGCCGCGGGAGTTCTGCTCGTTCATTCTCGTGAGTGTCTACATTCCACCGCAAGCACACGTGACCACAGCTCTACAGAAACTCGCTGATCTGATCACAGAGAGTGAGCAACAACACCCGGACTCTGTTTTAATCATTCTCGGGGACTTTAATAAAGCAAATCTCTCCCGTGAACTGCCAAAATACAGACAGCACATCACATGTCCCACCAGAGACAGTAATATATTGGATCACTGTTATACAGCAATAAAGGACGCATATCACTCTGTTCCACGAGCAGCTTTAGGACTCTCTGATCACTGTTTGGTTCATCTTATTCTGTCCTACAGGCAGAAACTTAAGTCTGCAAAGCCTGTATTAAGATCTGTTAAAAGATGGACTAATGAAACAGAGCGGGATCTACAAGCCTGTTTCTCTCTCACTGATTGGTATGTTTTTGAAGCCGCTGCCACCGATCTGGACGAGCTCACAGAGACTGTAACATCTTATATCAGTTTCTGTGAGGATAGGTGCATTCCTACCAGGACTCATCTAATCTACAACAATGACAAACCATGGTTCACTGCCAAACTCAGACAGCTCCGTCAGGCCAAAGAAGATGCTCACAGAAAGGGGGATAAAGTCTTGTACAAACAGGCCAAATACACACTGGAAAAGGAGATCAGAGTGGCAAAGAGGAATTATTCTGACAAGCTCAGGAACAAATTCTCTTCCAGTGATCCGGCTTCAGTGCGGTTAGGATTGAAGGACATCACCAGCTACAAAACACCATCCCCCAGCACGCTGGAGAATCAACACCTGGCAGACGACTTAAACGAGTTCTTTTGTCGTTTTGAACGATCACCCCACACCCGCCCAGAACACCCCTCCACACAACCATTCACACCTCCAGCAACCCCTCTCTCCCCCACACCTACAATTCAAATCAGCGAAGACGATGTGTGCCAGGTCTTCAGGAAGAACAAAAGAAGGAAAGCACCTGGTCCAGATGGTGTGTCACCAGCCTGCCTAAAAATCCTGTGCTGATCAGCTGGTCCCCATCTTCACACAGATCTTCAACAGATCACTGGAGCTATGTGAAGTCCCCTCATGCTTCAAACGCTCCACCATCATCCCCGTCCCAAAGAAACACAAAATTACTGGACTTAATGACTACAGACCTGTGGCCCTAACGTCTGTAGCCATGAAGTCATTCGAAAGACTGGTTCTGGCTCATCTGAAGGACATCACTGGACCCTTACTGGACCACCTGCAGTTTGCCTACAGAGCAAACAGGTCTGTGGATGATGCAGTCAACATGGGACTGCACTTCATCCTGCAGCATCTGGACAGACCAGGGACTTATGTGAGGATCCTGTTTGTGGACTTCAGCTTCGCTTTTAACACCATCATCACAGACACCAATTCAGAATAAACTAACTCAGCTCTCCGTCCCCACCTCCGTCTGCCAGTGGATCAACAGCTTCCTGACAGACAGACAGCAGTTAGTAAAGCTTGGCAAATTCACATCCAGCACTCGAACCATCAGCACTGGAGCTCCTCAGGGCTGCGTACTCTCCCCACTGCTCTTCTCCCTCTACACCAACGACTGCACCTCTAAAGACCCCTCTGTCAAGCTCCTGAAGTTCGCAGACGACACCACACTGATCGGCCTCATCCAGGATGGTGACGAGTCTGCTTACAGACAGGAGGTTAAGGAGCTGGCTGTCTGGTGCAGTCTCAACAACCTGGAGCTTAACACGCTCAAAACTGTGGAGATGATGGTGGACTTCAGGAGAAACCCCCCTGCTCTCCCCCCACTCACCATCATGAACAGCACCGTGACTGCAGTGGAGTCATTCAGATTCCTGGGCACCACCATCTCTCAGGACCTGAAGTGGGATATTCACATAGACTCCATTGTCAGGAAGGCCCAGCAGAGGTTGTACTTTCTTCTCCAGCTGAGGAAGTTCAGCCTGCCACAGGACTTACTGAAACAGTTCTACTCTGCCATCATTGAATCCATCCTCTGCACTTCAATAACTGTCTGGTTCAGCTCAGCTACCAAATCTGACCTCAGAAGACTACGGAGGGTAGTCCAGACTGCTGAGCGAATCATTGGTACAACCCTCCCCACTCTCCAAGAACTGTACTTATCCAGAGTGAGCAAAAGGGCTGGTAAAATCACTCTGGACCCCTCACATCCAGCACACTCCCTCTTTGAACTGTTACCGTCTGGTCGACGCTACAGAGCTCTGAGCACCAGAACGACCAGACACAGGAACAGTTTCTTCCCTCAGGCAATCCATCTCATGAACACTCAACAATAAACGTGGAACACACAACTATAATACATTATCCATTCACCACACTCACTTATTTTATTTTTATTTTCTCATTTCTAATTTGCACATACTTGACCTGTACATACATAGTTGTCTATAGAATATATTGTGTTTTTGTTGCTTTGTACATTGTTTATTTGGATATTTGTATTATTCTTTTATTATCTGTGTCCTGTCCTGTTGCTGTCTTTCTGTTGCACTGTGGAGCTTCTGTCACTACAACAAATTCCTCATATGTGTAAACATATTTGGCCAATAAAGCTCATTCTGATTCTGATTCTGATTCTGAAATATCACATGTGATGTACATAATTCTGTGTTCTTGCCCTTTATAATATGTTGCTCAAACTAAACGTGCACTGTGCACTAGAACTGTTGAACATATGAGTGCTATCAGGAGACAATCACACTTCTCTGGTTTTTCATCATTTTGAATCTGCAAAACATTCTTTTTCTTTTTTCTCTCATTTGGAGTCAGTAATAGACCTCAGTTTGCAGGTAATCTACCAGCACTGGTGTGACCTATTTCAGATGCGTCCGACATCACAACAACAGTGGTTACATGCACATATATGTAATTATTTGATCAAATTATTATAGGAACAATGTAGTAGTCATTGGATATTGGCAGGGACGTGTCCCCTAGGGTCCCTCCTGAATGCCCTCTCATGTTTTCTTCCTCAAGTGTTCGTATCTGTTGTTCTGTGTCAGATCTAAATGTTATCAGGAGATATTATGTTTGTAAAGTCTATTTTGGATGTTCCTGGAATCAATAGCGATAAACCAACTTTCACTGGACTGCCAGAAGATGTCGCTGTAGACCAGGGGCCAGACCAGGGGCCAGATGCACAAACAGACACTGTGCCTCAGGAACTAGTCTCACTAACTAGCAGTAGACCAGGCTAACTAGTCTTACCTTCTAGAGTCAAATGACTGAATTGGAAAAGTCCTGACTAGACTAACTTTTTAAGGACATGAGTAACACCTAAATATAAAACGAAGGAATATTTTCTCAATGTATTAATTCAAACATAATAACTCGCTTATTATGGGCAAATAAATAGACATATTTTAAATTATTTAATTTATGTTTAAAACATAGTTAAATAAAAACAAAAATATAGTAAATTAAGAAATCCTTTTACATTGCATTTACAATATGTATCTTTTTTTTATTTAAAAAAACTCCAATGAAATATAAAAGCAATATGCCTCTTTGAAAGGAAACATGAAATTGTATTATTTGATCATGGAATAGGAGACAAAACGGAAATATTGTAGTGTTTTATATAAATGTAAAAATATAAAAGAAAACAAATCGAAACTTTAAATTCGACAGGCTGCTATAATTGAAGTTTGATATAAAATATAAATAAGATTGAAAGCTGCTGTTCGCGCATGCGCGCTGGGAGGGGCCTTGCTGACGTCACCGCTTCACGCTCATTGGCTGAGGACGATGACGTTCTGTTCTTCAAAGCGCTATCATTCATGTTTTAATCAGATATAGATGTAAATAGATCATTTTGTTCGATACCTCACATTTTCTGGCACTGTCAAAACACAAAGAGGTTATGGTTTCTAGATTTATTCATGATGAAGTTCTTCTATATGAACATATTGGGCTTCTTCAACATTTGGGCTTTTTGAATATTTGAGTTGCTTTTTGAACTAAGAAGCTGGAAAATGCTTACATCTTCAATCTCTCGATTAGTTTCATATTCATATTCATATCAGAAACCCCTTTTTTCTGTGGTTTTTAAGGAATTATTTAATTATAAAATCTGTAAAAACTGTGTATTTATTTGGTTCATTGAAGTTATTGTGATTCAGCAAGGCCTTTCATTATGTTATTTATTTTATTTGTATTTATTTGCTGGTTTTATATATACATGTATAGTTAATATTTATTTTGTATATTTTTCGTGTTTGGCACTTTTGTTATTTGTTGTTCAAGCATCAATTAAATATATATATTTTTTAATTAGGTTACTCTTTTTTTATACTGCGTGCATAAATACTGCATAAACTCCAACAGCGTGACATCTGTACAGAATATGCGATTTTATTACAGATATTAAAGAATATAGATTCTAGATAGTTCAATTATAAATACATCGAATTGCTTGTTCGCTTAAAGAATTAAAAGCAGCGGTATTTCCAGGTGCATTCAGTATATTTCTTGTGAGATTATTAGAGTGATCGCTGACCAGCGCGAGGTCCGGCGTGGGCGTGGCTTCCGCGGCCGGACACGCCTCCTGTATAAAGGCGCATGCGCAGCCGCTCATGTGGAGATCGCGCAGCTGCTGAAGAGCCAGCGATATTTGCATCGAGCAGCAGCGGATCTGCTGATGAGCTCGCAGGTGAGGTTCTCTCTCAAACTTTCATGCGTTTCGTTGTTTTTGGCAGCTGATGATCTGACTCTAGTATTGCTGATAGTTTAACACTCGGTATATCAGTCTGTGTGATAGAGGGGTTTGATCACGCTCAGTTTGAGTCACTTCTTCATTCGTCTGAAGAAGCAAAGGTCACGTTCCGTCATGAATCGCTTTCTCTCTGCAGAATGACTGAAGCTGTTCCATCACTGCTCTCTGGGCATCATCACAAATGTCCTGCTGCTCGTTATGGCTCCAGATGCTCAGTTCAATGAAGAGCTCTGTTTAGTTTTAAAGCGTCGAGTCATCTGACCTCTTAACATGTGTCCCTCATATCGCTTATGAAGAGCTTGCGTTTCAAAACACAAATTAATATGCACCACAAAACCAGTCATTAGGGTCAAATTTTCGAAATTGAGATGTATACATCATCTGAAAGCTGAATAAATAATCTTTCCATTGATGTATGGTTTGTTATGATAGGACAATATTTGTCTGAGATACAACTATTAGAAAATCTGGAATCTGAGGGAGCAAAAAAATCTAAATATTGAGAAAATCTCCTTTAAAGTTGTTCAAATGAAGTTCTTAGCAATGCATATTACTAATCAAAAATGAAGTTTTGATATATTTATGGTAGGAAATTTACTAAATATCTTCATGGAACATGATCTTAATATCCTAATGATTTTTGTCATAAAATTGAAATGTATAATTTTGATCCATACAATGTATTGTTGTCTATTGCTACAGATATACCTGTGTTACTCATGACTGCTTTTGTGCTGCAGGGACACAGATCAGGGCAATTCCTCAGACATGCACACCTCTTTATTTTCTGTGTCTGTTCTAGAGAATAGAGTATTCAGATCAGTTCAGTTCAAGCATCATCTCAAACTCTCTCGTGTCGGTCAGATCAGATGACATGCAGGTAGAGCTGCAATCAAACATCAATACCAGAATCACATACTTAAGGTCAGGAATCGCATACTTGTTGTAAAATTAAAGTTGCAATCCCACCCATCAATGTGCACATCTATTATTTTTAGCTGGCGAAAAGGGGCTGTTAAAAATGTATTTGTCATTGAATCATTCATTCAAGAGATTGATTAAGAATTAAATGTTTTGCGAAAAGAGACAGAATAAATATGTTTGATGTCTTAATTTTTTTTTTAACCACATTGGAATTGAAACTGGGAATCAATAAGAATCGGAATTGGATTCAGAATTGATTATAATTCAAACAATACCCAACCCTACACATACAGAGTTTAATTTGGTGGTCTGATGCATGACATGGCTGAAATCATTGCTTTTTGTATTTCAGTACTGATTTGATACCGTAGTTCACAGACGTCCGTCCAGTGATGATTCAGTTCAGGTTTATTAGTATAGTGCTTTTCACGAGACAAATCGTTGCAAAGCAGCTTTACAGAAAATCTTCTACAAGTTTCTACTTTATATTTAGGAGTAGGTTATTAGTGGTGACTGGCAGAAATGTACAGTAAAAATCATGCAGTTAGTTACACATTACATGCCATCAAACAGATGGTGAACACTATTAACTGCAGTCATTGTTGCCATTAAGCAAAATGTGTTAGTTTTCTGTTGATCCAGGGTTAGTATCATCTGATGGATGAGGTGTCAGATCTTCTTCCAATGCTCTTCTGCCAACAGCTTAAAAACCCCTAAACGCTTGCTTCTGAGCGCTGAACAGATGCACTCTGGGTAATCTCGTGGTCGGTGTGTCCTGTCTCCTTGCCAGGGTCTGTCACTCCGTCTCGACGTTTGGCTCGTCATGTGGAAAATAAATCCTGTCGTGTTTTTGAGGCTAATGATGTGATGCCCCGCTTGTGCTGAATGCTCACGACCGGTCAAGAGCTCAACGTGTGTCTGAAAGAAGCTCAACAAGCCCGCATGCATTTGATCAAAAATGCAGTAAAAACAGTGAAATATTATTCTAATGTAAAGCAGCTGTTTTCTATGTGAATGTGTTAAACAGTAATATATTTCTGTGATCTGCAGCTGTATTTTCAGCATCATTACTCCAGTCTTCAGAGTCACATGATCTTCAGAAATCATAATAATATACTTATTTACTGATCAACAAACATTTCTGATTATTATCAATGCTGAACACAGTTGTGCTGCTCAATATTTTTGTGGAAACTGTGATACATTTTATTTTTCAGGATTCACAGATGAATAGAAAGTTCAGAAGAACAGCATTTATTTGAAACCGAAACCTTCTGTAACTTTATAAATGTCTTTACTGGCACTTTTGATCCATTTAATGCATCCTTGTTGAATAAAAGTATGAATTTCTTACAAATCTGACTGAACAGCAGTGTATGTTGGAGACTGCAGTGAATCTGAGCTGAAGATGACAGGAAATAATCAGATGATACTGAAACACAAATCTGAGACTCGTTGATTAAACTGAGTTTGATCCGTTTCTTCAGTCGGGATTATTTTCTCAGGATGGTTCGACTCTCATCCGCTCCTCTGTGATCTTCGTGTTTTATTAGGCTGATGTTCTGTTATTCTTCTCTGAGCAGGATGTTTAGACGTTCTCCTGCTGAAATATCACTGGCAGCGCCGAGTGTTTATCGCTGCTCTTCACCCGACCCATATCTGAAAACTCTCGCTTTCTGCTCATGCTTTCTGTCTTATGGAGCGCGTCTGATTCTGATCAGCATAGAGCTTTCAAACCTGTATTTCAAGTTTTGAGAAGCGAGTCAAAAACACTGCTGCTGTCACCATTAGACGTCATTTAATCCAGTCTTTATGAGCTGCTCTGATGCAATGTTGAGGAGTTACTAAAAACACACGATCAATAATATTCACTCATATCATATTTTTGTAAATGAGGTCAATGAAGTGGATCAGCCTGATCACTGACTCTGAGACTTATCTAGTTTGATGTATTCTAGTTTGGTTTTGCGGACTGAGCTGTCCTATTGAACTCGTTATGTGCTGGAAAATTTGAGTCTGGTATGAACTTGTTGCATTAAAAAAAAAAACACTAAAAAATACACACCTGCTAGACCTGATCCCAGAGATTTGAGAACCTCAGATATTGAGCACTTTACAAATCCAGCCCCACATTCAAAGTCCGTATAGACACAATGTGAAATGTTTGTCAGATGATGATGATAATAATAATAATAATCAGTCAGCGCTCATCTGGGTTATTTATGAGCATGAGCGGTGCAGAGTGATGAAACGCATGAACAGAGAGACCAAGAAAACACCTTTGATTCATTACAGTTCTCAGAAAACATCTGCACAGACCGATAACTGAAACCAAAACTGAGGAAAACGTATCCGTTACTGAAGTAGAAGAACATATTGAGAAAATATATATATAGACACAAAAAAATGACTAAAAATCAACATCTGAAGTGGATCAGAAGTTGTCCTAAGACAAGAACGAGTATTGTTTTGTTTTTAGGACCGTTTTGATGAAAGGTTTAATCCACTTCAAATGCTGACTAGTGTCTGACAAAAACCAAACACATCACACACACGTAAATAGAATTAATAGACAGTCCATATCTGTACAAATGCCTTTGAATGTTGGATTTGTGAGGTTTTCTGTAGATCAACATGGTCTCTGTGTTCATTACTCTGCTCATCTAATGATCATAAACATGGTGGACAAGTCACTCGCCATAAACAGATAATAGTATTCAGTTTGGTTGGATTTCAAATCATCCAGCAGTGTGAATGAAAGTGGAGTAAAAGCTAAACATGGAAAACATAAATATTTAAATCTTGAAAACATGGTTATTGCATCTCCTCTGGATCTGCTGAGGATATCATCAGTGACCTGCATGGCATCAGCTCCGGCAGGCCTGCCACAAACTCAATGCTGGAAGATCCACTGAGCGCTTCTGAAACCTGCCTGGGTTTGACATCGGCCTGTTTGAGTGCTTTCTGCAGAGTTTAGACTTTAAACAGCTGCTCTGAGAAAAAGCCTCAGGAACACGCTGAGGTTTCAGAAACTCAGACCCATAACATCAGTTCAGCGGGCTTTAGTGGCAGGACTGTGTTTACAGAATGACGCAAAACATTCCTGACGCTTGCAACACCAGGGTCATGGGTTCGATTCTCAAGGAATGCATGAACTGATCGTATGCAAATCACAAATGTAATGTAAATCATATTGGATGAAAGCATCTGCCGAATGCATCGATGTAAATAATGACAGGAAAAATCCAGAATATAAAGGTTACAGTGATCGCTGAAGAGGATATTACATCAGTGAAGTGATGGGGGGGGGGGGGTTCTAGACATTTAAAAACTAAAATTAAAGCAATAATACTTTTTTTTTTTTTTTTTTTTTTTACATCATAATAATAATTTTTATTTATATAGCGTCTTTCCAACACCCAAGGTCGCTTTACAAGTCAGGTTTAAGGCACAGAAACAAACATCAGAACACATACCAAGTGCTGAAGGTGATATACAGACACCGCTTACACATTTAGATTAGAAATACAGAGAGGATTTAGATAAACATGTCCATAACAGGGTACGATTTACAGACTGGGAACTGAATAAATATGAATACTGAATACTTGGAATAAAATAAACATTAGCTTAACTAAAATGGCAACTTGGCAAAAAGTTTATATTTTAATTCAAAGGCAGTATTTCTCAATTTAATAGTTTTTTCCTTTTGGTAAAATAACTCAAATTATAAATTAAATAAAAATGACTAAATACTACATATAGATCAAATAAAAAAAATACTAAAAATGACAAACACTAAATTACTAAAAAAAATTGTTTTGCAACTGCAACTATGAATAAACAAATGACTTAAATAAAAGCTTGAGGAGGCTTGTTACGAATGCAAGTTAATGCCAAATTAAAATGAAACATTTTCAGCGGGACAAATATCACAGACGATTATGAGAGGCAGAAAGCGTGATCGCTGTTAAAATACGATTTATCATGCCTCCCTGTCTGAACTGAAGCAACTCTGTCTGCCTTGATCTGAATAGTGACCGCTTTACAGCACAATCTGACCTGAGTTTCCATCATTGATTCTGTTATTGACTCGACTCAATAATAAAGCAGATATGAGACACTAAAGTCTCTCCGTGAGTCTAAAGTGTGCTGGCTCTTCGCTTACAGTGTGGTGATGATCTGACCGTGAGTCTTTGAAGCCGAAGCAGTGGAACGTTTGTGTGCCTCTGCACTGTACAAGCCTCATGCACGCCCCGGCACACTTTCACTATGACTGTGATCGGATCGGGGCTCGCGCTGACTCTTGGGTAATTGGTCATTAGTGTAATGAAAAGCTTGTACATTTTCATTCAGTTGGGAGATTTTGGGATTATCCCATGATGGATGAAGCTGCTGACGTCGTCTTGTTTTTAATGTGTTGGTGGTTATGCAATGTGTTTCAGATTTTGGCTTATGGATGAGGGAATCGCAATCATCTTTAGCATCCCACGCTCCACTTTGCTTAATTTCACCTGCTGTTCGGCCTTTAGTAGAACAACATCAGAGCTCGAGTCAGAGATCAGTTCAGTACGCTTACGAGAGTCAGATGGATGTTCACTTCATGCGTTTGCGTTGGGAGTGAATGAGTCACGTTTATTGGCGTTGGTTGGACTGGGGATTTCTGGATCCCAGCATGGAGAGAGTCAGAAGATGCAGAAGAGCTGATGGTTTGGGGGTTTCCACTGTGGTGAAGAGTGAAGCGTTTGAGGACGCTTCACCATAAGGCTTCCTGTATGTTGTTGTGCTCCGAAAGCAATTACTGTGCAAACGCCTGTGCGGTAAGAAACATATGCGCTCGATGCAAGAGACTGCTTTGAGTTCTTTTATTGTACGACACTTGCAGAATGATTTCTGCGTCCTTCTCAAACGCAGAGCGATCTGATATTTCAGTTCTAGCAGGGACTCTGCTGATGATGTGCATGCATTGAGAGTAACTGTGTGTGTGTGTTGTTCTGTGCAGCTGAGCGTGTGTAGCGTGTGCCGTGATGACTGACGTGATGATCAGCGCCACACCGATGGACGACATGAGGCTCAGTCCCAGCAAAGACCGCTTGACCTTCCAGGTAACATCTCCTGCTCTCGTCTGCTCTCTCCTGACTGCTCACGCTGACTGCAGTGTGTGGGTCTGAAACTCCAGCCGGTCATGAACACTCGTATGTTTAAATGGCTAAAATTTTGTAACATCTTTTATTTTTTCCAAAATTCAATTATTATTATTTTATAAATAAAATAATTATTTTATTTTTTTACCAAATTCGATTTGATTTGATCCCAGGTTGTATTTATTTATTTTTTCCCCTGATTCCATTTGAATGTTTTTCCAAATTACGCTTTTTCCATTTTATTTTTATTATCTATTTAAAAACCGTATTAGGGCTCTGTGATATATGTGTCTATCTTAATTTTTCTAGATTCTGTTTTCTGATTGAATACAAATGTATTATGAAAACAGCATTCCTGTAGCTCAAACAGTATAGTGCTTGCAACACTAAGGTCATGGGTTCGATTCCCAGAGAATGCATGAATTTATTGTGTAAACCATCAATGCAATGTAAGGCACTTTGGGTAAAAGGAATGTAAATGTATCAAAAACAGTGGTAATCAAACAAATGCATAAAGCTTTTGTAAATTAATTAACCTTTTGAAATGTTAATTACATTTTACATTTACATTTATTCATTTAGCTGACGCTTTTATCCAAAGCGACTTACAATTGCTATATATGTCAGAGGTCGCACGCCTCTGGAGCAACTAGGGGTTAAGAGTCTTGCTCAGGGACACATTGGTGTCTCACAGTGGATTCGAACCCGGGTCTCTCACACCAAAGGCATGTGTCTTATCCACTGCGCCATCACCACCCATTGAAGGTTTTTGGTAATTGAAGGTAATTGAAACCATTCCTTTTATTTGAAGTGTTGCACAATAGAAATTTACAAAAGTATGTGATATTCAGTAAGGTTTTAGGAAACTGTATTATTATTTTTAGTTTCATTTTAACCAACTTACACACACTAGACTAGTCCATATCACCATTTGATCAAGTGCACATTCCTAATTTTGATGTGTTGTATTAATTTATTTATCCAACATTTGCCAAATTCATTCCGTGTTATACAGTAAAATCCTTCTTTATGACTGGATTCCGTCCGTGTTTTCCGCATGGCAAACATGTCATTAGAAGAATAAAACAGCATCTGCTCAGAACGCCCAAGATATTTTGGTGATTTTTTTCCCCCCATAGTTTGTTTTTCAGTTGTTTTCATGCTCCAAGTGCAAATCAGCTCTGACTGTTTAATGCTTCACCTGAGCTTTTACGTCTTGCATTAGTGTTCATGAGGTTTCTAACCCTGTCATGAACTCATCTGGGTTCCTCTAGAGTTTCATGAGAAGCCATCTTGAAGCGTCTCAGGAGATGCTGTGGAAATATTTAGTCTCTTCAGAATGAAAGGCTGATGTTTTTGTTCCTCTGGTGTTTTGTTCAGAGTTTAATGGCTGATGGTTATTTTTAGTCTTGGATCTTCAGTCTCATGCTCTGCTGTTGTTTATGGATCAGGGGGTCAGACGAGGGTCTCATGGTTCAGTTCCTGTTATAGAACATCCCTCGCTCTGTTTGTCCTTCTTTTTATCTGTTTTCTTTCTCATCATTCAGACACACACACACACACTAATGTTATTTCCACTGGCGTGTTGCCCAGATTGTGTTATTGGTTTCCCTGCCACCCATGTATGTCACTGAATGATTCCGAGCTAAAAATACATCATGCTTCATCCAGAATTCAGTCGAAACGAGACTTCAGGACGTCAGTGGAAGAACGTGTGTGTGTCAGTGTGTGAGAGAGGGTGATCGTTAGAGGGAGTGTGTGTGTGAGTGTGTGTGTGTGTGTGTGTGTGTTTGCATGTCAGTGTGTTTATGTGCATGTGATTGTGCAAGTGTGTGTGTGAGTGAGAGTGTGTGAGGGTGCAAGAGTGTCATAGTGCATGCGTGTGTGTGTTAGTGTGTGCTTGTGAGTGTGACTGTGCGAGTGTGTGTGTGCATTTGTGTCATTGTGCGTGAGTGTCCACGAGTGTGATTGTGCATGAGTGTTTGTGTGAGTGTGTGATTGTGCATGACTGTGATTGTGAGAGTGTGTGATTGTGCATGAGTGTTTGTGTGAGTGTGTGATTGTGCATGAGTGTTTGTGCGATTGTGCTTGTGTGATTGTGCGAGTATGAGTGTGATTGTGCATGACTGTGATTGTGTGTGTGATTGTGCATGAGTGTTTGTGTGAGTGTGTGATTGTGTGAGTGTGATTGTGCATGAGTGTTTGTGTGAGTGTGTGATTGTGCATGAGTGTTTGTGTGAGTGTGTGACTGTGCATGAGTGTTTGTGCGATTGTGCTTGTGTGATTGTGCGAGTATGAGTGTGATTGGTGTGATTGTGCATGACTGTGATTGTGTGTGTGATTGTGCATGAGTGTTTGCGTGAGTGTGTGATTGTGCATGACTGTGTGTGATTGTGCGAGTATGAGTGTGATTGAGAGACTATGAGTGTGATTGTGTGATTGTGCTTGTGTGATTGTGCGAGTATGAGTGTGATTGTGCATGAGTGTGATTGTGTGTGTGATTGTGCTTGAGTGTTTGTGTGAGTGTGTGATTGTGCATGACTGTGATTGTGTGATTGTGATTGTGCGAGTATGAGTGTGATTGTGCATGACTGTGATTGTGTGTGTGATTGTGCGAGTATGAGTGTGATTGTGCATGACTGTGATTGTGTGTGTGATTGTGCATGAGTGTTTGCGTGAGTGTGTGATTGTGCATGACTGTGATTGTGTGATATTGTGATTGTGCGAGTATGAGTGTGATTGTGCATGAGTGTGATTGCGAGTGTGATTGTGCATGAGTGTTTGTGTGAGTGTGTGATTGTGCATGACTGTGATTGTGTGATTGTGCGAGTATGAGTGTGATTGTGCATGACTGTGATTGTGTGCATGAGTGTTTGCGTGAGTGTGTGATTGTGCATGACTGTGATTGTGTGATTGAGCGAGTATGAGTGTGATTGAGCGAGAATGAGTGTGATTGTGCATGACTGTGATTGTGTGTGTGAGTGTGTGATTGTGCGTGAGTGTTTGCGTGAGTGTGTGATTGTGCATGACTGTGATTGTGAGAGTGTGTGATTGTGCATGAGTGTGATTGCGTGTGTGATTGTGCATGACTGTGATTGTGTGATTGTGCGAGTATGAGTGTGATTGTGCATGACTGTGATTGTGTGTGTGATTGTGCATGAGTGTTTGCGTGAGTGTGTGATTGTGCATGACTGTGATTGTGTGATTGAGCGAGTGTGATTGAGCGAGTATGAGTGTGATTGAGCGAGTATGAGTGTGATTGAGCGAGTATGAGTGTGATTGAGCAAGTATGAGTGTGATTGTGCTTGTGTGATCGTGCGAGTATGAGTGTGATTGTGCATGACTGTGATTGTGTGTGTGATTGTGCATGAGTGTTTGCGTGAGTGTGTGATTGTGCATGACTGTGATTGTGTGATTGAGCGAGTATGAGTGTGATTGTGTGATTGTGCGAGTATGAGTGTGATTGTGCATGTGTGATTGTGCATGAGTGTGATTGCGTGTGTGATTGTGCATGAGTGTTTGTGTGAGTGTGTGATTGTGCATGACTGTGATTGTGTGATTGTGCTTGTGTGATTGTGCGAGTATGAGTGTGATTGTGCATGACTGTGATTGTGTGCATGAGTGTTTGCGTGAGTGTGTGATTGTGCATGACTGTGATTGTGTGATTGAGCGAGTATGAGTGTGATTGAGCGAGTGTGATTGAGCGAGTATGAGTGTGATTGTGCATGCCTGTGATTGTGTGTGTGATTGTGCATGAGTGTTTGCGTGAGTGTGTGATTGTGCATGACTGTGATTGTGTGATTGAGCGAGTATGAGTGTGATTGAGCGAGTGTGATTGAGCGAGTATGAGTGTGATTGAGCGAGTATGAGTGTGATTGTGCATGACTGTGATTGTGTGATTGAGTGAGTATGAGTGTGATTGAGCGAGTGTGATTGAGCGAGTATGAGTGTGATTGTGTGTTTGTGCTTGTGTGATTGAGCGAGTATGAGTGTGATTGAGCGAGTATGAGTGTGATTGTGCATGACTGTGATTGTGTGATTGAGCGAGTATGAGTGTGATTGAGCGAGTATGAGTGTGATTGTGTGATTGTGCTTGTGTGATTGTGCGAGTATGAGTGTGATTGCGTGTGTGATTGTGCATAAGTGTGTGTGTGATTGTGCGAGTATGTGATTGTGTGAATATGAACTTTTATGAACCTACATCCCCTCCAGAAGTCTGAGATCTGCTTGTGAGCGACACTTTGTGGTACCATCACAGAGAGGCTCAAAATCACTCTCCAGAACATTCTCGTTCACCATTCCTGGCTGGTGGAATAATATTCCCACCCCTATCCGGAATGCTGGATCCCTGTCAATCTTCAAGCAACAACTGAAAACTCATCTCTTTCATCCTAAACTAAAAAAACAAACAAAAAAACACTTTCCTTCTAACTTTCTCTCCGCTTACTAGCTTGTACTTATTTGAACAATGACTGAGACTTGGTGTTACGAGCACTTCCTCTGTCTGATTGCCTCTTCAAGATGAATTGCTTCTTGTATTCCCCAATTGTAAGTCGCTTTGGATAAAAGCGTCTGCCAAATGACTAAATGTAAATGTATATGAGTGTGATTGTGCATGAGTGTGATTGTGTGTGTGATTGTGCAAGTGTGAGTGTGTGATTGTGCATGAGTGTTTGTGTGATTGAGCGAGTGTGATTGAGCGAGTATGAGTGTGATTGTGTGTTTGTGCTTGTGTGATTGAGCGAGTATGAGTGTGATTGAGCGAGTATGAGTGTGATTGTGCATGACTGTGATTGTGTGATTGAGCGAGTATGAGTGTGATTGAGCGAGTATGAGTGTGATTGTGTGATTGTGCTTGTGTGATTGTGCGAGTATGAGTGTGATTGCGTGTGTGATTGTGCATGAGTGTTTGTGTGATTGTGCTTGTGTGATTGTGCGAGTATGAGTGTGATTGTGCATGAGTGTGATTGAGTGTGTGATTGTGCATGAGTGTTTGTGTGAGTTTGTGTTTGTGCGAGTATGAGTGTGATTGTGTGTGTGAGTGTGATTGTGCGAGTATGAGTGTGATTGTGCATTAATGTGATTGTGTGAGTGTGTGATTGTGCATGAGTGTTTGTGGGATTGTGCTTGTGTGATTGTGCGAGTATGAGTGTGATTGTGCATGAGTGTTTGTGTGAGTTTGTGATTGTGCGAGTATGAGTGTGATTGTGCATGAGTGTGATTGAGTGTGTGATTGTGCATGAGTGTTTGTGCAAGTGTCTGATTGTGCGAGTATGAGTGTGATTGTGCATGAGAGTGATTGTGTGGGTATGTGATTGTGTGCAGTGGTGTCATGCACTTATTATTTTTAAAGGGGCACAGGTGGGGGGATGGGGGTTGACACAGCAGTAGGCTTATGTTTTACTTAATTTTTCCTTTTTTAGGTTATTCGAAGTATTCCCAGTAATTAAACTGTAAGTAAATGCATTTTGCACCTTTTATATATCATGTTAGTTTTATTTATATATATGGAAGGGGTCATTCTATGGAAATGTAAATTTTTCTGTCCTATAGCCTTTACAGAAATATTACACTTGAAAAAACACTTTAGGGTTACGATGTTAAAACAATTACAACAATTACACCTTCTTGAGCCATCAATGTTGCAATGTTTGTTTTTTAATTAATTATATAGAATTCCAAGCACCACAAAACTGCTCGTCACAGCATGTACAGAGAAAAAATGCTTTATTTTGAGGTCCAAAACAGGTTTTTCTACCATTTTAAAATACAATAATGTATTTATAACTATCAAATATATGATATAAATGACATGAAAAAAAACTAAATGGTGAATAAATATTATAAAATAACAAAAGTAGTGGTCCCCTGGAGTTGTGTCACTGGTGTTACCCTTTAACAAAAATAGTTTATTTTGAAATAAAAATCACACTTATGACATCACTTGACTTCCTCCTTCCTATTTCCTGAAGATCTATGAAGAAAGGCCCATGATAAATCCACTGTCTCTTTTCAGAACAGACATTTTCTTTATTTATCTCATGATTTCATATAAAGCTTTTGGTTGAACTTTGCTTTTAGTTGAAAGTTGCTTTATTGTTAGGGAATTGTAAAAAACTAGAATACAAATGGATTAAACTACTTAATTTAGTGAGTACCATGATTGACAACACGTGGTTTGATACCTTGCAGCAGACATTTTGTAAAATGCATTTGTTTTTTGTTTTTTTGAAAATTGTGTGTTACCATCACTGGTGTCACCTTTCTTATGGGTAAATAAATACACAATTGTTTTTTTAAACAACCTGTCATTTATGTATTTTCTTAAAGTCAAAAGGTAATCTAACAATGTGGTCTAAGTCTAAATGTTAGAAAAATAAATATATTTTAAGACATCTTGCCATATCAAAAGTGGACATTTCTGTAGAATGACCCATTAACTAAGCATAAAATTAGACTTTTTACTTAAGTACCACATGGCTGTCATGCCTTAAAATACTATAGGACTGCCTTTGTATTTAACATGAATTTAATTAAGTGTTGTAAGTTACTAATCATATCACTTTCATTATACAGAACACAGCAAAGGAGACTTACATTATCAATGAACATTATCATTTCCTTATCAAGACTTCAGTCTCAAAAACTCCCATTATAATCACTGAAGCTGTTTGCACTGTGAAATGAATCTCTTACATCGTATGCACTTCTGCACTTTGTTGTTTCTGATAAGAGAATTCACTCAGCGTGCGCGCCCTGAACAAAACACAGCATGTCAGCGATGACTCTTCTGAGCATCTCTGATTGGTCATTGCATTCATAAGCTCAACAGAATCGTGTGTGATAATGCAGTGCTGTAAAAACACATCTGTCTCTGGCTCAGCGCCAGCCAGAGAACTCGGATTAGAATTTAGCAGCTGGTGATTTAACGCACTGAATGATCTAATCACGCCGGTGTGACTGTATCATCAAATATTAAAAAAATGAATCTGCTATTTTTTGTCTTTTGGAAACTGCATTCAAAATCCACTTGGCTCAAAAATCTGAGGGGGCACGTGCCCCCTTTGTTTGAATGGGCATGACGCCTCTGATTGTTTGTGTGAGTGTGTGTTTGTGTGAGTGTGTGTTTGTGTGAGTGTGTGTTTGTGTGAGTGTGTGTTTGTGTGAGTGTGTGTTTGTGTGAGTGTGTGTTTGTGTGAGTGTGTGTTTGTGTGAGTGTGTGTTTGTGTGTGTTTGTGTGAGTGTTTGTGTGTTTGTGTGAGTGTTTGTGTGAGTGTTTGTGAGTGTTCGTGTGAGTGTTCGTGTGAGTGTTCGTGTGATTGTGCGAGTGTTCGTGTGATTGTTCGTGTGATTGTGCGAGTGTTCGTGTGATTGTGCGAATGATTGTGTGATTGTGCGAATGATCGTGTGATTGTGCGAGTGTGTGATTGTGTGAGTGTGATTGTGCAAGTGTTTGTGTGCGTGTGTGATTGTGTATGACTGTGATTGTGTGAGTGTGTGATTGTGTATGAATGTGATTCTGTGAGTGTGTGATCGTACGTGAGTGCGATTGTGAATGGGATTGTACCTGAGTGCGATTGTGAATGGGATTGTGTGCGAGTGTGTAAATGTTTGTGATTGTGCGAGTGTCTGTGTAAGTGTGAGTGTGTGATTGTACGAGTGCGATTGTGTGTGTGAGAGAGAGTGTCAGTGTCAGTAAATGTGTGTGAAGGCGTGGATTAACACGCAGGCTTGCCTAGGCTGCAGCCTATGGGCCCCACGTGTGAAGGGGCCCCGATTGGCCAGACAATTTCTTTATTATTATTATTTTAAATTGACTTCAGTGCAAACAAAAAAAAGTCCCTCACTGGCCCATAAGAAACATTAAAGGAGAATTCGTTCCAGAGTGTCTGACAAAATTAATGTCTTTTATTGTAGAATGCACGCACTGCCGAGAGATTGCGCGATCGTTAAATCGAAACTGAAAGTAAAACTTTCGTAAATTTTTTTTTTTTTTGTTATTTATACTGTTTTTATTTCTGTTCAATTTGTGAAAAGGCGTTCAGTTAGGAGGTCAAACCTTCTAGAAGCTCATAAATCATGTACAGTTCTAAGGTCTGAAGAGACTCGCATGAAATCATACAGAAGAGAAGCCAGTCAGTTGAGTTTGTGGCAAAACCTTTTACAATGCTTGAGTGTTTTTGTCTTTTACTGCATATGATAATTCATACTCAGAAATCAGAACTGAAATTACATTTATTACCAGATGATTAGGTAAAACAATCATTTCAAAATGCACCTCCAGACTGTTTTTTCCAGTCATGTATTTGGTTATTGAGAATTGTTTAAAAATAATGTGTAAAACTCTCACCTCGCCTCGTTCTTGTGAACCCAATCTCATGTCTCATCTCATCTCTTGAGTTAAATTTCGGAGTTAATGATAATCAAACAACAAAAGACGAGGAGAAAATCACTCCCTGCTCTTGACATAATAGCATTTGTAGCTTTTATAAGAATTTATATAGTGAAAATTGTCCCCTACATCACATTCACCTCTACATAACCAATAAATAAATTACTACTAGAGCACAAAATTGTTTACAAGAGCACATATTTCTTCATTGATCTAGTCACTTGATTCTGCTCTCAAAATGCTGTGTGTGATCTGATTGAATGTTGTTCTCGTTTCTCTGCTCAGATCTTCCCGGATCCCTCAGACTTCGAGCGCTGCTGTAAGCTGAAGGACCGTCTGCCGTCTATCGTGGTGGAGCCGACGGAGGGCGAGGTGGAGAGCGGGGAGCTGCGCTGGCCTCCCGAGGAGTTCCTGGTGAGCGAGGAGGAGGAGGACGAGGAAGAGTGCGACGCAAACCTGCAGAACGGACAGATGCAGAACTCTCAGCGCTAGAGAGGATCCACTGACTGACAGGAGTCACACACTGATTCCCACACATAGAATAGACAATCACTCCAACACATACAGAACAACTGATCCACTGACATCCGTTCGCTCTGACTTCATTCCCATCTGAGTGTGTGTCAAAAGATTATTCATAATGATGATGGTGTCCTGCACTCATTCCTGTTATTTACATGCTTTACCGAGTAACACCGAACTTCCTGACCATTTGCCATTATTGTTGTGTGTGGATTTGACTGTAAAGATTCTGTAGATGAATAACAGGTAAGACGTCTTTAGTGTGTCAGTCTGATCACTCCTGAAATCTGTAGGAGAACCGCAGCCGTCTTCCTGAATTTGTTGTATTCGCAGCAGAACTGACCATGTCTTGTGTTCTTATAGATCCTGTGTCTCTGTTTGTGTGTCCATATGCAGTGTGTGTGTGTGATATATAGATATATATATATATATATATATATATATATATATATATATATATATATATTATACACATACATATGTAGATGTCAATGTTTGTGTTGCGGGTCTGTCACAGAATCACTTCCTGTCTGTGCAGAGTGTCTGTTCATCTGTAAAGACTCAGGGAGTTTGCTCTTATTTTGTATGTACACCGCTTCCTCTCTGACTGACAGAGGCTGTAAATAAACCATTTGAATGTGCTTTACAAAACAGTGCTTCCCGAGACTCTCTTCAGACTCTGTGTTTTAAACCAGAAGAAAACTGGAAGAAATGTGCATGCAGAGAGAGAGAGTACTGATATATTTTTACAGACAAGTTTGTACCCAGAAATGAGTTAACCCTCTGTGGTCTAAGGGTCTTTTGGGGGCCTGGAGAAGTTTTGATTCAGGTTGTTTTATTTACGTGTCTGTGAAGAGAGGTGACAGAGAACGCACCCGGTTTATTTTCTCTATTTTTTAAAAGCATATTTTGTTGTTATTATGACTATACTCAAATAAAAGTAGACCCTTTGCAGTTTCAAACGATACCTTGTTCTTATCTGTACGATCAAAACTCGTGGAGTATTTTTAGTTCTTTTCGCGTCATAAAGAAAATACGAGACAGCCCGCACTGGGCTTCGAACCCAGGGGGTTAAGCCTCCCAAAAAAACCTTTTTGGGATGTCCTTATTTGTAAACATATTATAAAAATGAACTAAATAAAGTGTTTATGTTGTAGTAATGCAGTCAGTTTTCTGTTAGGGTTAGTTTGTAGCGTTTATAACTAGCTGTATATAAAAACAGTGGAGGTCTATGCAATGTTCCTGAGTAGAGGGCAAAGTGTGCGCAAAAGCTTAGGAAATAGTTAGTTGAAATAGTGTCATTCTCCTCTGGCCAGACAAAATCAGCAGTTTAAATCTAGGCTAAAGCAGAATCTGATTGAATGTTGTTCTCGTTTCTCTGCTCAGATCTTTCCGGATCCCTCAGACTTCGAGCGCTGCTGTAAGCTGAAGGACCGTCTGCCGTCTATCGTGGTGGAGCCGACGGAGGGCGAGGTGGAGAGCGGGGAGCTGCGCTGGCCTCCCGAGGAGTTCCTGGTGAGCGAGGAGGAGGAGGACGAGGAAGAGTGCGACGCAAACCTGCAGAACGGACAGATGCAGAACTCTCAGCGCTAGAGAGGATCCACTGACTGACAGGAGTCACACACTGATTCCCACACATAGAATAGACAATCACTCCAACACATACAGAACAACTGATCCACTGACATCCGTTCGCTCTGACTTCATTCCCATCTGAGTGTGTGTCAAAAGATTATTCATAATGATGATGGTGTCCTGCACTCATTCCTGTTATTTACATGCTTTACCGAGTAACACCGAACTTCCTGACCATTTGCCATTATTGTTGTGTGTGGATTTGACTGTAAAGATTCTGTAGATGAATAACAGGTAAGACGTCTTTAGTGTGTCAGTCTGATCACTCCTGAAATCTGTAGGAGAACCGCAGCCGTCTTCCTGAATTTGTTGTATTCGCAGCAGAACTGACCATGTCTTGTGTTCTTATAGATCCTGTGTCTCTGTTTGTGTGTCCATATGCAGTGTGTGTGTGTGATATATAGATATATATATATATATATATATATATATATATATATATATATATATATATTATACACATACATATGTAGATGTCAATGTTTGTGTTGCGGGTCTGTCACAGAATCACTTCCTGTCTGTGCAGAGTGTCTGTTCATCTGTAAAGACTCAGGGAGTTTGCTCTTATTTTGTATGTACACCGCTTCCTCTCTGACTGACAGAGGCTGTAAATAAACCATTTGAATGTGCTTTACAAAACAGTGCTTCCCGAGACTCTCTTCAGACTCTGTGTTTTAAACCAGAAGAAAACTGGAAGAAATGTGCATGCAGAGAGAGAGAGTACTGATATATTTTTACAGACAAGTTTGTACCCAGAAATGAGTTAACCCTCTGTGGTCTAAGGGTCTTTTGGGGGCCTGGAGAAGTTTTGATTCAGGTTGTTTTATTTACGTGTCTGTGAAGAGAGGTGACAGAGAACGCACCCGGTTTATTTTCTCTATTTTTTAAAAGCATATTTTGTTGTTATTATGACTATACTCAAATAAAAGTAGACCCTTTGCAGTTTCAAACGATACCTTGTTCTTATCTGTACGATCAAAACTCGTGGAGTATTTTTAGTTCTTTTCGCGTCATAAAGAAAATACGAGACAGCCCGCACTGGGCTTCGAACCCAGGGGGTTAAGCCTCCCAAAAAAACCTTTTTGGGATGTCCTTATTTGTAAACATATTATAAAAATGAACTAAATAAAGTGTTTATGTTGTAGTAATGCAGTCAGTTTTCTGTTAGGGTTAGTTTGTAGCGTTTATAACTAGCTGTATATAAAAACAGTGGAGGTCTATGCAATGTTCCTGAGTAGAGGGCAAAGTGTGCGCAAAAGCTTAGGAAATAGTTAGTTGAAATAGTGTCATTCTCCTCTGGCCAGACAAAATCAGCAGTTTAAATCTAGGCTAAAGCAGAATCAGATTGTGCAAAGGACTCATCTGGTTCCTGTGGTCTTGTCCCGATGGCCGTCTTGGAGACAGGGTCTTCACTGGGGATCAGTCTCTGGGGCTCATCTAGGTGTCCTGCTGTAGAGGTCATCTCTAGGTGCTGATCCACCATCTGATCTGGATACAGTCTGGATCTGGGTGGCTACGGTGAGCTCGGAAATAAGAAAGAAACAGACTAATATTAGTGTAGATGCCATTCTTCTAACAATGTAACGAGTACATCAGGTGTTTTGGGAATTGTTCCCGGTGCTGGTTGATCTAATTAATGCAGCCTAACAAACCTTTAACGGATTTGAATAATAGAAGTGTATTAGTGTATTATGTGTAAACCAGGTTAAAGAGATGTGTCTTTAATCTAGATTTAAACTGACAGAGTGTGTCTGCTTCCTGAACAGTGTTAGCTAGATTGTTCCAGAGTTTGGGCGTTAAATAGGAAAAGGATCTCCCGCCTGCAGTTGATTTTGATATTCTAGGTATTACCAAATGGACAGAGTTTTGAGATCACAGCAGACGTGGAGGACTATAATGTGATAAGAGCTCACTCAAATACTGAGGTGCCAAACCATTCAGGGCTTTATAGGTAATTAGCAAGATCTTAAAATGTGTACGATGTTTGATAGGGAGTCAGTGCAGTGTTGACAGAACCGGGCTAATGTGGTCATACTTCCTGGTTCTAGTAAGAACTGTAGCTGCTGTATTTTGAACCAGCTGGAGTTTGTTTATTAAACGTGCAGAACAACCACCCAATAAAGCATTACAATAATCTAGCCTCGAGGTCATGAATGCATGAATTAATGTTTCTGCATTTGACATTGAGAGCATAGGTCGTAATTTAGATATATTTTCAAGATGGAAAAATGCAGTTTTACAAATGCTAGAAACATGTTTTTCGAAGGAAAGATTCCTATCAAAAAGTACGCCTAGGTTCCTAACTGATTACGAAGAATTTACAGAGCAGCCATCAAGTATTAGACAGTGATCTAGGTTATTACATGCAAAAGTTTTGGTCCAATAATTAACACGTCTGTTTTTTTCAGAATTTAGCAGTAAGAAATTGCTAGTCATCCAGTTTTTGATATCAACTATACATTCCGTTAGTTCTGCAAATTGGTAAGTTTTTAATCAGGTCGCAAAGAAATATAGAGCTTGGTATCATCAGCATAACAGTGAAAGCTAACACCATGTTTCCTAATGATATCTCCCAAGGGTAACATGTAAAGCGTGAAAAGTAAGGGGCCAGGTACTGAGCCTTGAGGTACTCCATACTGCACTTGTGATTGGTATGATACCGCTTCATTTACCGCCACGAATTGATGGCGGTCAGAAAAGTACAATTTGAACCATGCCAGTGCACGTCCTCTAATGCCAACATAATTTTCTAATCTATTTAAAAGAATGTTGTGGTCGATAGTGTCAAACGCGGCGCTAAGATCCAGTAGCACTAATAGAGAGATACAACCACGATCAGATGATAAAAGCAGGTTGTTTGTAACTCTAATGAGGTCCTGGATTGTTTCTCTCTTGATGCGACTCGGCACAAAGACTTTAAACGTATTGTGACTTCCTGCAGTGAATCTATGTGTATGTGTGTGTGTGTGTGTGTGTGTGTGTGTGTGTGTGTTGTAAATGTGCATGTATACTGTATTTAGTTTTGCTAACCGCACATTGCCTTCCTGTCTCCATAGGCTCACCTCGAAACTAGCACACTTCCTCTCCACAGATCAGAAACACTGCACTGACTGAGCCTTGCAGTTAGTTTTAATTATTATTTATTGACGATTTATCATCCATTTTCAACAAGCTTTATATTTTTACAATATTAGTACATTTACATTTAGTCATTTAGCAGAAGCTTTTATCTAAAGCGACTTACAAATGAGGAAAATAGAAGCAATCAAAACCAACAAAAGAGCAACAACATGCAAGTGCTATGACAAGTCTCAGTTAACTTAACCCACTACACTACGCAAGGTTTTTTTTTTAAAGAAACAAGTAGATAGAATAGAAAAAGAAAGCTAGTGTTAGTATTTCAAGAAAAGCTAGCAGTTAGAGAATAAATATGCAATTGATAGAGGGTCAAGTGTGTTTCTGGCTGTTTTTGAAGGCGTTATGGTTGATGTGTCTAACTGGAAGGTGAAATTGTGATGAAACGAAGGGTTTGCTGAAACTAAAAGCAGTTCTGTCTTGGCAAGGTTGAGTTGAGGGTGATGGTCCTTCGTCCAGAAAGAAATGTCTGTTAGACAAGCTAAGATGCAGTCAGCTATCGTCGGATCATCAGGATGGAATGACAGGTTGAGTTGAGTGTCATCAGCATAGCAGTGATATGAAAAGCCATGTTTCTGAACGAAAGAGCCTAGTGATGCCATGTAGACAGAGAAGAGAAGTGGTCCAAGAACTGAGCCCTGAGGCACCCCAGTAGCTAGATGTTGTGACTTAGATACCTCACCTCTCCAAGATACCTTGAGGACCTATCTGAGAGGTAAGACTCAAACTACTGGAGTGTGGTTCCTGAGATGTCCTTTCTCAATAGGGTTGACAGGTGGATCTGGTGCTTGACCGTATCAAAAGCAGCAGACAGATCCAGCAAGATAAGTAATGAAGACTTGGAAACCGCTCTTGCAAGTCTTAGGGCTTCAACAACTGAGAGCAAGGCAGTCTCGGTTTAATGTCCACTTCTGAAGCCAGATTGGTTACTGTCCAGGAGGTTATTCTGTGTGAAAAAGGCAGAGACTTGGTTGAACACAACTCGTTCAAGTGTTTTTGCAATGAAAGGAAGAAGGGAAACCAGTCTATAGTTCCCTAAAAGAGTTGGGTTAAGGGTGGGTTTCTGAAGGAGGTTATACAAGCCTGTTTAAATGCTGAGGGGAAAACTCCAGTGTGAAGGGATGTGTAAACGATGCTTATAGACAACAGGATTGAGCCCAGTGCATTGTGGGTGTTAAAGCTTTCCTGACTTTTAGGCAAAAGTGAACACACAGCCCTTTTCTCTATTCATGTAATATTTTTAGTCATTGTTTAATTCAAAGCCCAGCAGTGAATGAGCTTCACTGATGTTAGTAAGATGCAGTGTATGCAAGCTCTCCATTCACTTCTGAAGATCAGAAATGAAGCTCTTCCTGTAATGAGACTCATTTACTGTATCTCTAGCTCTAGATTGTGTGCTCGTCTAGCGTTCACATTGTGCTCTGAATATAGTGTTGTGTTGTGATGAGTATGTGGCGTTGTATAAAAGTGTCCGCTGAATGAATGCATGTTAATGATGCATGTGTGTGATCGATGACACTGAATGTTTATGTAATCAGGCCTACGGTCAAATTTGTTCTGATTTGGCCATTGAATGTTTTTCATATTTAAACACAAATTTGGAAATTATCTGTGAGGAGACATGAGTGTCACCTACTGTATGCAGCATTTAGATTATGACTCTCAATGGGCTGAACAAGGTATTTTAAAGTGAAACGTTTTGGAATTTCTTGTGAGATTTTCACAACAGGTTGAAGTTGATCAGTGAGTTTAGTAGTGAGCTCTGCTTCATACAGCACTGCAATATTGACGATTAGCAGATGTGTCAGATACACAATGACTTTCCGGATCTCGGACAATGAGGGTCCTGTAATTCTTTCCATCGTTCCTGCTTACACTACTACCGGCACTGACGTCATTAATACAGTGGACGGAATGACACGGATCACCAGCTGTGAGGTCACGGGGTCAGAGGTCAGGAGAGGTGTTTACATCAGAGCTGAGTGTGTGTAGAGAAATGACTTACAGAAGATCAGATGAACTGCTTTTGCATTTCAGGACCAGCTACCATTATCCTGACATCAGATTCCACACCTGAGGACGGATTCACTTCTGAGAAAATCACTGTGTGTGTGTGTGTGTGTGTGTGTTAAATGGTTGTCATTCTCTCATTCTTGAAATTCTTTCCAGTGGAAACAACTTGGCATTGATGCTCGTCTGTCAGCGTGTCTGAACACACACACACACACACATTAGTGAGCTCATCTCATAGACATGCATTGTTTTTATATCAGGTTAATGATATTTTTGGTCTTAACTTCTTAACAACCTCCGACCCCTAAAGAAACCCTCACAGAAACCTGTGCAAAACACTAGATTCAAATACAAACATGATTGACCCGCTCACTACTAGTCACTGTATATTTGGACCTCACAAGTAAACCTGTACACACACACACACACACACACACACACACACGTGCTCTGAGTCACAGCTGAATGTTAATGTCTGTCTCTCTCTGTTCTTTTTCCCAGCAGCTCATCTGAGTTACACTGATTATGTAACACACACACACACACACACACACACACACATTCACAGTGCATTAGAACTCATTCTGTACACACACACACACACACACACAGATGCATTACTCTGTGTTGTGTGTGTGTGTGTGTGTGTGTGTGTGTGTGTGTTCAGTGTGCGTAAAGGAAAGTTTCTATTCCCAGATGAACACTGAGAAAACGGCAGATTATTTTTATCTTTCTTTGGTCTGAACATGAAGTGCAGCGGCAGGAGACTGTGACACACACGAGACGGCAGACCCACGACTTAGAAAGACGATTTAGTGCTAGAGAAACACACCAGAAACACTTGAGAAACACACCAGAAACACTTGAGAAACACATGGACTTAGTGTTTGCTGGTAGACCAGGACGGATATTGAGTCTGATGCCAATGAAACATCCAACAGCAGCTGCACAATAAAATAAGACATTTACAGTCACAATGAGCTCAGAGCTTCTTCACTGATTGAACATAACACCTTCTAGACTTATGTGATCTTATATTGTGATTCTGATGGGAAAATAGAGTCACAAACCACAGAATCATTTGACAATATCTGGTGTGCAGAAGCTGTTCATGTATATGAATGAAACCCACACAAACATTGTTTTCTGATGTTTACTCATGTTCTGCCCACTGTGATGTGTGTTTGACTCCATGTGACATGACAGCAGAACAAAACGCTCGGAGCTTCAGAGCATCTGCAGCTTCAGGCCTCGTTCTGCTGATTAGTGTCTAATGAGACGTCCTTTCAAACAAAGCAGAGTCAGTTTCGTTGTGTTCACTGTCTGTGAGATGTGAGCAGATAATAGTTTTCTGGTGTGATGCCAATCATCATCCGTCTGCTGGCCATCGCTTTGACCTTGTGAGCGCTGCAGCAATAAACTACACTGAGCATCAGATAAAACACATGCCACAGCGGCTGGATCATGGAGATAAACACACACACACACTCGCACACACACACACACACACACACACACACAGGCTTTATTTGTTAAACTGTCCGTGTTTTCCTCTGCCTGTAAATGGACTGCAGCGATCAGTGATGTCATAGAGATTATGTGTGCTGTCATTTATTACTTATGCTATCAGCACATCAAAAATCACTTATTCATGCCAGCAGGTTTTCCTAATCTAACTTTTTTTTATTGCATGAGAAACAAAAATGGAAGAACATACAGACAGAGCTAATGCATGACAATCAGAGGTTAAAGTTCAAAATCCAGTCATCCAATTCTCTAGAGTTAGTCTGGAGTGTTTTGCATTGGAAGTTCAGATCACCCCTGCTGGACGATGATGGAACTACACAAAACACCCATTCACACCTGACAGATAGATAGATAGATAGATAGATAGATAGATAGATAGATAGATAGATAGATAGATAGATAGATAGATAGATAGACAGACAGACAGACAGACAGACAGACAGACAGACAGAGAGAGAGAGAGATAGATAGATAGATAGATAGATAGATAGATAGATAGATAGATAGATAGATAGATAGATAGATAGATAGACAGACAGACAGACAGACAGACAGACAGACAGAGAGAGAGATAGATAGATAGATAGATAGATAGATAGATAGATAGATAGATAGATAGATAGACAGACAGACAGACAGACAGAGATAGATAGATAGAGAGGTAGGTAGGTAGATAGATAGATAGATAGATAGATAGATAGATAGAGAGGTAGGTAGGTAGATAGATAGATAGATAGATAGATAGATAGATAGATAGATAGATAGATAGATAGACAGACAGACAGACAGACAGACAGACAGAGAGAGAGATAGATAGATAGATAGATAGATAGATAGATAGATAGATAGATAGACAGACAGACAGACAGACAGACAGACAGACAGACAGAGATAGATAGATAGAGAGGTAGGTAGGTAGATAGATAGATAGATAGATAGATAGATAGATAGATAGATAGATAGACAGACAGACAGACAGACAGACAGACAGAGATAGATAGATAGAGAGGTAGGTAGGTAGATAGATAGATAGATAGATAGATAGATAGAGAGGTAGGTAGGTAGATAGATAGATAGATAGATAGATAGATAGATAGATAGATAGATAGACAGACAGACAGACAGACAGACAGACAGACAGACAGACAGACAGACAGACAGACAGACAGAGAGAGAGATAGATAGATAGATAGATAGATAGATAGATAGATAGATAGATAGATAGATAGATAGACAGACAGACAGACAGACAGAGATAGATAGATAGAGAGGTAGGTAGGTAGATAGATAGATAGATAGATAGATAGATAGATAGATAGATAGAGAGGTAGGTAGGTAGATAGATAGATAGATAGATAGATAGATAGATAGATAGATAGATAGATAGATAGATAGATAGATAGATAGATAGATAGATAGACAGACAGACAGACAGACAGAGATAGATAGATAGAGAGGTAGGTAGGTAGATAGATAGATAGATAGAGAGATAGATAGATAGATAGAGAGGTAGGTAGGTAGATAGATAGATAGATAGATAGATAGATAGATAGATAGATAGATAGATAGATAGATAGATAGATAGATAGATAGATAGATAGATAGACAGACAGAGATAGATAGATAGAGAGGTAGGTAGGTAGGTAGGTAGATAGATAGATAGATAGATAGATAGATAGATAGATAGATAGATAAATAGATAGATAGATAGATAGATAGATAGATAGATAGATAGATAGATAGATAGATAGATAGATAGATAGATAGATAGATAGATAGATAGATAGATAGATAGACCCTTGGTGCATACAGTTAACATTAAACACTGACAGTAGACGTTCAAATACAGATAAATACAGTTTAAACATATGTACATACAACTATACAGATATACAGATGAGGACATTGTAGAAAAATAAAGAAATAGATAAAGTGGCATAAGGCACATGGCAGAATAGATAGAGTGCAAACCAGTTAAATAAAAGTAAACTGTGCAGATATATGTGTAGTGCAAGAAGAGCTTATCAGTAGGGAGAACAGTCCTTGTATCAGACTATCTGAAGAGTTTGCAGTCAATGCTGGATGAGGTAGTGATCAGTCCAATGCTGCACAAGTCTGGTCACAGTTTTTAAGTTGGTGAGGGGGGGGGGGGGGGGGGGGGGGGGTCATAGTATCAGTGTTCAGTGTAATTAATAATAATAATAATAATAATAATTTGTTTAATAATCATTTATATAGCGCTTTTCAAGGCACTCAAAGCGCTTTACATAGTAAGGGGGGTGTCTCCTCGTCCACCACCAGTGTTGCATGGGGTAAAAGAGGGGAGGGGGGGGGGGCAAGGACGGGAGGGAGTTCAGCTTCCTGACAGCCTGATGTATGAAGCTGTCCTTCAGTCTGCTGGTCCTCGCCTGGAGACTCCGCAGTCTCCTCCCTGATGGCAGCAGACTGAAGAAGCTGTGAGTCGGGTGGGTGGGATCACCTGCAATGCGGAGGACTCTGCGGGTGAGACGGGTGCTGTAAATTCATCAATAGATGTAGGAATAATAACATTTCTATTCTCTATTAACTTCATAACAATTATAAAATATACAGATTTATATGAAAAATACACTTTTAGCGTCTTTACAAGTTCACCAGGACCGCCATGAACATGTGGACGCCTGACGGGGCGGGGCTTCGCAGTTCGGAAGTTGTCTGTGATTGGTCAGGTGAGCGCATGACGGGGCGGGGCTTTGCAGTTCGCAAGTTGTCTGTGATTGGTCAGTTGAGCGTCGTGTCGTCAGAGGCGGAAGTTCAGAAGTGGAGGTAGGATAATGATGGACTCCAATGTAAACAGCGCGTTCGCGTCGCGCTCGATCTGAGGAGAAGAGATAGATAGCTGTGGTGGTGTTACTCGACGGAAGATGCTCGGATGTCGTCGTCGCTGATATTTACAGTCAGTCCTGCGAACACAAAGCGCTGAAGTGAGTAAATAACGACACACACTGTCAGCAGATTCACATCATGATGAACCCTGATCTCTGTGCTTTATTATCTGCTCTGATGATCGTGACAGAAGAACACTGCTGTATTACGATTCATTGTTCGCACACGATTCATTCATTCATCAACAAGTGTGCAGCTTCATAACACTCCATAGGCCTCCATAATGCTCCATAACGCTCCATAACACTCCATAATACACTCCATAATACTCTCCATAATACTCTCCATAACGCTCCATAACACTCCATAATACACTCCATAATACTCTCCATAATACGCTCCATAACACTCCATAATACTCTCCATAATACGCTCCATAACACTCCATAATACACTCTCCATAATACGCTCCATAACGCTCCATAATACACTCCATAATACACTCCATAATACGCTCCATAACGCTCCATAATACACTCCATAATACACTCCATAATACACTCCATAATACACTCCATAATACTCTCCATAATACGCTCCATAACGCTCCATAACGCTCCATAACACTCCATAATACACTCCATAATACACTCCATAATACTCTCCATAATACTCTCCATAATACGCTCCATAACACTCCATAATACACTCCATAACACACCATAATACGCTCCATAACACTCCATAATACACTCCATAACACACCATAATACACTCCATAACGCTCCATAACACTCCATAATACACTCCATAATACACTCCATAACACTCCATAATACACTCCATAACACTCCATAATACACTCCATAATACACTCCATAACACTCCATAACGCTCCATAACACTCCATAATACACTCCATAATACTCTCCATAATACGCTCCATAACGCTCCATAACACTCCATAATACACCATGATACACTCCATAATACTCCATGACACTCCATAATACACTCCACAACGCTCCATAACACTCCATAACGCTCCATAATACACTCCATAACGCTCCATAATACACTCCATAATACTCTCCATAATACACTCCATAACGCTCCATAACACTCCATAATACACTCCATAACGCTCCATAATACACTCCATAACACACCATAATACACTCCATAACACTCCATAATACACTCCATAACGCTCCATAACACTCCATAATACACTCCATAATACACTCCATAACGCTCCATAACGCTCCATAACACCCCCTAATACACTCCATAATACTCTCCATAATACACTCCATAACGCTTCATAACACTCCATAATACACTCCATAACACTCCATAATACACTCCATAATACACTCCATAATACACTCCATAATACACTCCATAACGCTCCATAACACTCCATAATACACTCCATAACGCTCCATAACACTCCATAATACACCATAATACACTCCATAACACTCCATAATACACTCCATAACGCTCCATAACACTCCATAATACACTCCATAATACACTCCATAACACTCCATAATACACTCCATCAAGTCTGTCCTCCCCCCCTCACTTGACCCCTTCCAGTTTGCATATAGGTCCAACCGCTCGACCGATGATGCCATCACCACTGCCCTCCACCCAGCCCTCACACATCTGGACAAAAAAGACTCATATGTCAGGATGCTGTTCATAGACTTCAGTTCAGCATTCAACACAATCATCCCTCAACAGCTCACACACAAACTGGTCCAGCTGGGGCTCAACACCTCTCTGTGCAACTGGCTGTTGGACTTCCTGACCGGGAGACCTCAAGCAGTACGGGTCGGCACTAACACATCCAGCACCATCACACTGAACACTGGGGCCCCCCAAGGATGTGTGCTGAGCCCCCTCCTCTTCACTCTGCTGACCCACGACTGCACACCGTCACACAACTCTAACCTGATCATTAAGTTTAAGGATTACACGACTGTGGTGGGTCTCATCAGCAACAGAGATGAGACAAACTACAGGAGCGAGGTGAGCCGCCTGGCCGGGTGGTGCAGTGACAACAATCTCTCTCTGAATGTGGAGAAGACGAAGGAGATTGTTGTTGACTTCAGGAGAGTACACACTCAGCATGCCCCTCTGACCATCAACGGTGCGACTGTGGAGAGAGTGAGCAGCACCAAGTTCCTGGGTGTGCACATCACAGAGGACCTCTCCTGGACTAAAAACACTGTAGCACTGGCCAAGAAAGCACAGCAGCGTCTCTACTTCCTCCGCAAACTCAGAAGAGCCAGAGCCCCGACCCCCATCATGTGCACCTTCTACAGAGGCACCATCGAGAGCATCCTAACCAGCTATTATACTCCATAATACACTCCATAACGCTCTATAACGCTCCATAACACTCCATAATACACTCCATAACGCTCCATAATGCTCCATAATACTCCATAATACACTCCATAATACTCCATAACGCTGCATAATGCTCCATAACGCTCCATAATACTCCATAATACACTCCATAATGCTCCATAACAGTCCATAATACTCCATAATACTCCATATTCCATCCACGTCTGCCAGCCAGAGTTTGTTGACTGTTCCAAAGTCTAAATTAAAATCTAGAAGTGATCGAGCTTTTGCCATAGCCACACCTAAACTTTGGAACACATTACCAATCCATATTAGAACTGCACCAACATTACATATTTTTAAATCAAATCTCTTCACTGTAGCCTATGAGTTGTGATGTTTGTTGTCTGATGTTTTGCTTGGTTTGCAACTTTGCATTAGGGCTGTGTATTGGCAAGAATCTGGCGATACGATACGTCTCACGATACAGGGGTTGTGATGCGATATATTGTGATACTGTAAGCAAGGCGATATATTGGGATATTTCTTATTTTAGGAATAGGATATATATTTTTTAGTTAAGGTGTCATTAAGATCACACCACCATATGCAAACCTTAGCAAAAAATAAATGAGTAAAAATAGTTTAACCAGAACACACTGGGATCTGTATTAGTAATAATCAGTCCCTGTAACATTCAACATTACTGAGTACGAGAATAGGGGCAAATATTCAAGTGCTTGCATGATCCTTTACTTAAATGTATGTATAAAATGTATTTTATAAAAAGATAAAAATATATATTTATAGACTTTACTTTAAAGTTTCACAGTTTAAGTTTATAATTGTGACATACAATATCATAACATTTGATCTGAACAAAATATTACATCTGCTTAATATCAATGAAAATAAAGTGCTTGCAGAGAAAGAAAAGAAAACAAAACAACTGTAAAACAATCAAATAAATACAGATGTTAAACATTCTCAGAAATACAGATGTTAAACATTCTTCCATAATACACTCCATATATGCTCCATAATACTCCATAACTGCTCCATAATGCTCCATAATTCTCCATAACACTCCATAATGCTCCATAACACTCCATATATGCTCCATAATACTCCATAACTGCTCCATAATGCTCCATAATACTCCATAACGCTCCATAATGCTCCATAACGCTACATAACGCTCCATAATGCTCCATAACGCTCCATAATGCTCCATAACGCTCCATTACACTCATAATGCTCCATAACACTCCATATATGCTCCATAATACTCCATAACTGCTCCATAATGCTCCATAATACTCCATAACGCTCCATAATACTCCATAACGCTCCATAATGCTCCATAACGCTACATAACGCTCCATAATGCTCCATAATGCTCCATAATGGTCCATAACGCTCCATAATGCTCCATAACGCTCCATAATGGTCCATAACGCTCCATTACACTCATAACGCTCCATAATACTCCATAACGCTCCATAATCCTCCATAACGCTCCATAATACTCCATAATGCTCCATAACGCTCCATAATGCTCCATAACCCTCCATAACGCTCCATAACACTCTATAATACTCCATAACGCTCCATAACACTCCATAACGCTCCATAACGCTCCATAATACTCCATAACGCTCCATAATACTCCATAACGCTCCATAATACACTCCATAATACGCTCCATAACGCTCCATAATATTCCATAATGCTCCATAACGCTCCATAACACTCCATAATGCTCCATAACCCTCCATAACGCTCCATAACACTCTATAATACTCCATAACGCTCCATAACACTCCAAAATACTCCATAACGCTCCATAACACTCCATAACGCTCCATAATACTCCATAACGCTCCATAACGCTCCATAATCCTCCATAACGCTCCATAATACTCCATAATGCTCCATAATACTCCATAACGCTCCATAACACTCCAAAATGCTCCATAACGCTCCATAACACTCCATAACGCTCCATAATACTCCATAACGCTCCATAACGCTCCATAATCCTCCATAACGCTCCATAATACTCCATAACGCTCCATAATCCTCCATAACGCTCCATAACACTCCAAAATGCTCCATAACGCTCCATAACGCTCCATAATACTCCATAACGCTCCATAATCCTCCATAACGCTCCATAATACTCCATAATGCTCCATAACGCTCCATAACGCTCCATAACGCTCCATAATGCTCCATAACCCTCCATAACGCTCCATAACACTCTATAATACTCCATAACGCTCCATAACACTTCATAATGCTCCATAACCCTCCATAACGCTCCATAATGCTCCATAACGCTCCATAACACTCCATAATGCTCCATAACGCTCCATAACGCTCCATAACGCTCCATAACGCTCCATAATGCTCCATAACGCTCCATAATGCTCCATAATGCTGCATAACGCTCCATAATGCTCCATAACGCTCCATTACGCTCCATAATGCTCCATAACGCTCCATAATGCTCCATAACGCTCCATAATGCTCCATAACGCTCCATTACGCTCCATAATGCTCCATAACGCTCCATAATGCTCCATAACGCTCCATAATGCTCCGTAACGCGTCATAACCCTCCATAACTCGTCATAACTCTTCATCTCGCTTCATCTGCTGCTGTTAGTGTTTCATCCAGTGTTTTTCATTCAAACCAAAACTGCACGTGTTCCTCTGAAGTCAGGATGCTTTATTTCTCATTCAGACTGTGATAAACTGTGATTGCAGCTGTCATATTTCATCTGTCACTCTCAGAAAAGAGGTACAAAAGCTGTCCCTGGGATGGTGTTCTTTCAAAAGTCACACATTTGTACCTTGTTAAACGATGCATTTTAGTACCTTAAAAGTGCATATTAGTACCTGAAATATACATATTCTTACCTAGAAGATACATAAGTGCCTTTTAAATGGACAGCTGTTGTATCTTATTTTTGAGTGTTCAGCAGTACTTTAACCATATTTCAAAGACAACAGAAATAATTATTAAATTACATATAAAGATGTACTGAAGGCCTACTTAAGTGGGTCTAAAAAACACTCTTAAGTCTTAACTAATTGCGTTGAATATTAATTTAAACTATAACAGATTTTCATTCAAGTGTCGGAAAACATTACATTCAGTTCACACTAAAGCATATTTGTTTAAAGTGTAAAGTTCTCATTTCTTTTTCACGAGGGAGCTGCACGCAGTGTGTTGTGATTGATTGACAGATGTCAGTCAGACGTGAGGCTCCGCCCCCTGTCAAACGTTCCTGCTCTGACTCTGGCTTCGTTGGGTTTGTTTATCTGTTGCTGGTGTTATACAGTATAACTCAATAATTCTACCTGTCGTTTGGCCTTTTGAAATGATTTCCATCTCATATGGGATATTTAGGGTTTGATATCTGAAGAATCACGATTGAACGGGTAGATACAAAGACGCATGTTGCCTTCTAATAGTTCAGAGTCTCTTCAGGTATAAATGTGTTAAGCTCCTTCAGCTAATGCACACACCTCTCAGTGCTTTATATAGTACACTCTTAAAAATAAAGACTTCACAGCGATGCCATAGAAGAACCATTCAGTCAAAGGTTCTTTAAAGAACCATCTCTTTCTTACCATTTTATAATCTGAAGAACCTTCTTACGCCACAAAGAAGCTTTTGTGAAATAGAGGTTCTTTATGGAACCATTTAGACAAAAAGGTTCTTCTATGGCATTTATTTTTAAGAGTGTACAGACTAATTCAAAGCAGCTTCACCGTAATAAACTGTCAGGAATCAGTCATTATAATTACCTCTATCCGATTACTGTTCACCTTATCATCAGTTAGTTCTGTACATCAGCTCTCCAGCAGATTGTGTGGAGTCACTGAGTTCAGTGTTTAGTGCAGTACATGACGGGAACGCACAACGGTTAATGTTCTGAACGGGTGAAGTTATAGCGGTTAACACAAAGGCTGGTCACACAGATAGTGAGGAGATGATAATACCTTCATTGGTCCAATCATTAATCACAGAGACCGCATGAGAAACTAATTAACTGCTGTTTCACGATGCTGTGGAAAAAGAGATGAGAGCGAGTTCATGTGAAACGTGTTCGGAGGCACACGGACCGGGTCAAAGTCTTGTTCCCATCGTCCTTTCTCCTCTTGTTCGGTCCTCACATTAACATTTAACTAACTAGTCCCGTCAACAATCAGCTGGAAATCAAGCCTCATCTTCTGTTTGTTCATATTCAGAATGTAAACAATACATATGTGAACTCCACTCAGAAATCCTGAACACTCGAGTCAAATGTATTTATTAGGGCCGGGACTCGATTAAAAAAATTAATCTAATTAATTAGAGGCTTTGTAATTAATTAATCGAAATTAATCGCATTTTAATCGCATATAAATATTTGACCTGAGAACAGTGAGAAGTAAGTTTTTTTTTATATGGATTTTTAAATTTGCCATCCACAGGGCCAACCAAAGCGGTCTGATCAGCTTCTTTGTCCATGTTCACTGTGGTTTGTTTTTGGCTGTTTCTCAATATGCGTTCTTCAGCGATCTTGCGTCCTTGTGTTCTCGTTCTACGTCATCATTAACCGTCGAAGTTCAGTTCCAATTCTCAAGAACGCAAGTATAGAGGATGCATGAAAGTGCCCGGATATGTTCTTGAAATTGAGGATGCATCGAGTGCAGACTTGAGAGAATCGAGCCGTTAGAAATCCCAGAAGACGCTGTGGGTGGCCGGTGTACGGAAGCCTGTAAGCTTTAAAGTCGCTCTCACAAATACGGCTCTTCAAGTTGAAAGTAAACATTTATCGTTTTGTTTTGGTTAATTTTAATAAAGTTATAAGACCCGGAGAAAGTCTGCATTTTTATTGGCATATTAAAATTAATCTTAACAGTAAAACATATAACGCTGTAAAATAAAACAATACAATTATATGAAAGTAATATCTATAATAGTATGAAATGTTTTAATAAGTTATGACATTTTGTAATATTTATTGTTCATTGGCCGTTTCTTATGCTGAGACTATGCGGTCAGTTAAGCAGGAACGCAGCACATCTCAGTTCTCATAAGTGTGCGTTCTGTGTTCTCGCGTCCTTCCGAGTTCGTTCTTCCAAGGAAGCTTGGCAAGACCGGTCTCCACGAGAACACAAGTCCGTTCTTTGCGTTCTTGGAATTGAGAAACAGAACGCTAGTAGGTGCTCCAGGATAATCGGTCTGCCGAAACTCATCCAGTGAGAAACGTTCCGCGGTGCAAAAATAAGTGCGATTAAAATTCGTTAAAAAAATTTAACGCGTTATTTTTGTGTAATTAATTAATCTAAATTAACGCGTTAAAGTCACGGCCCTAGTATTTATATAGCGCTTTTCTCATTACACATGATTCAAAAACAGCTTTACATTATATTAATGTTTATAATATCTTAATATAATATAATATTTTAATATTTGTTTTTATCATGATTGAGGCTAGTGTGTGTGTGTGTTTGATTGCTCTGATGACGAGTGTGTGTGCGTGTGTGATTGCTCTGATGATGAGTGTGTGTGTGATTGCTCTGATGACGAGTGTGTGTGTGTGTTTGATTGCTCTGATGACGAGTGTGTGTGTGTGTGTGATTGCTCTGATGATGAGTGTGTGTGTGATTGCTCTGATGACGAGTGTGTGTGCGTGTGTGATTGCTCTGATGATGAGTGTGTGTGTGATTGCTCTGATGACGAGTGTGTGTGTGTGTGTGTGTGATTGCTCTGATGACGAGTGTGTGTGTGATTGCTCTGATGACGAGTGTGTGTGTGATTGCTCTGATGACGAGTGTGTGTGTGATTGCTCTGATGACGAGTGTGTGTGTGTGTGTGTGTGTGTGTGTGATTGCTCTGATGACGAGTGTGTGTGTGTGTGTGTGATTGCTCTGATGACGAGTGTGTGTGTGTGTGTGTGTGTGTGATTGCTCTGATGACGAGTGTGTGTGTGTGTGTGTGTGTGTGTGTGATTGCTCTGATGACGTGTGTGTGTGTGTGTGTGTGTGTGTGATTGCTCTGATGACGAGTGTGTGTGTGATTGCTCTGATGACGAGTGTGTGTGTGTGTGTGTGTGTGATTGCTCTGATGACGAGTGTGTGTGTGATTGCTCTGATGACGAGTGTGTGTGTGTGTGTGTGTGATTGCTCTGATGACGAGTGTGTGTGTGTGTGATTGCTCTGATGACGAGTGTGTGTGTGTGTGATTGCTCTGATGACAAGTGTGTGTGTGTGTGTGTGATTGCTCTGATGACGAGTGTGTGTGTGTGTGTGATTGCTCTGATGACGAGTGTGTGTGTGTGCTCTGATGACGAGTGTGTGCGTGCTCTGATGACGAGTGTGTGTGTGTGATTTTATGACGAGTGTACGTGTGTGCATGCGCTCTGATGACGAGTGTGTGTGTGCTCTGATGACGAGTGTGTGTGTGTGTGTGGTTGCTCTGATGACGAGTGTGCATGTGCTCTGATGACGAGTGTGTGTGTGTGTGTGGTTGCTCTGATGACGAGTGTGTGTGTGTGCTCTGACGAGTGTGTGTGTGTGTGCTCTGATGACGAGTGTGTGTGCTCTGATGACGAGTGTGTGTGTGCTCTGATGACGAGTGTGTGTGTGCTCTGATGACGAGTGTGTGTGTGCTCTGATGACGAGTGTGTGTGTGCTCTGATGACGAGTGTGTGTGTGCTCTAATGACGAGTGTGTGTGCTCTGATGACGAGTGTGTGTGTGCTCTGATGACGAGTGTCTGTGTGTGTGTGTGTGTGTGTGTGTGTGATTTGATGACGAGTGTGTGTGTGCTCTGATGATGAGTGTCTGTGTGTGTGTGTGTGTGTGATTTGATGACGAGTGTGTGTGTGCTCTGATGACGAGTGTGTGTGTGTGCTCTGATGACGTGTGTGTGTGTGTGTGTGTGGGTGTGTGGTTCCTCTGATGACGAGTGTGTTCTGTGTGTTTCAGGGCGGGGAGATGCTGTCTGTCAGAGGCCTGTGTTTCCTCCTCACTCTGTTTCTGGGCAGTTTCTTCGGCAGCGTGTTCATGCTGGGTCCGGTTCTGCCGCTCATGCTGCTCTCGCCGGCCTGGTACCGCTGGCTCACTGACCGCATCGTGGCCACCTGGTTCACCCTACCAGTGGTACGCTGCTCGGCATCATGGGATACGGCTTGAGCTTCACTATTAACCGTCCAGAGCAGGATTCACAAACGCTTCTCAGCCAGAATCTCTGAAACTGAAACTAAAAACATTAATAACTTTAGTTGCTTAGAAGTTGAAATAAAATAAACCTTAATTGAAATAAATAGTAATAATAAAATTAGGGCCAGGACTCGATTAAAAAAAATAATCTAATTAATTAGAGGCTTTGTAATTAATTAATCGAAATTAATCGCATTTTAATCGCATATAAATATTTGACCTGAGAACAGTGAGAAGTAAGTTTTTTTATATGGATTTTTAAATTTCCCATCCACAGGGCTTCTTTGTCCATGTTCACTGTGGTTTGTTTTTGTCTGAACGCTAGTAGGTGCTCCAGTATAATCGGTCTGCCGAAACTCATCCAGTGACGTTCCGCGGTGCAAAAATAAGTGCGATTAAAATGCGTAAAAAATTTTTACCCGTTATTTTTGTGTAATTAATTCATCTAAATTAACGCGTTAAAGTCCCGGCCCTAAATAAAATTAATTAATAAATCTAGTTGCCAAGGTAATATTTAACATTTTTTATTTAGTATAATTAAAATATTATAAAAATTAATAGACATGTTTTTTAAAATAAATGAAGATGACAAACATGCAACAAAATTACTAAACTTTTAAAAACTAATTCAAAATATTAATGAAAACTAGTATTCTAGTGTGACTAGTATTTCTAAATTAACAGTGATCTGAAGCATATTTTGATGGACTGTAATGGTTGAAACTCCTTTAGAACTTTGTTTTTGTTGATTCTTATGAGTAGATTTTTAATGAAGTGAGGCCAGGTTTACTTTTATTTAATCAAAGTTAAACACGAGGGAGAGTAATTAATGACAGAATTTTCATTTTTGGCTGAACTAACCCTTTAAGTGTTTAGCTTTGTTTTGTTGTTAGTAATGCATGTGTTATTTGTGCGTTGTTAGCATTGGATCAGCGCGTGTGTGTGTGTGTGTGTGTGTGCAGGCGCTGCTGGAGCTGGTGTTCGGGGTGAAGGTGGTGATCACGGGCGACGGCTTTGTTCCGGGCGAGCGCAGCGTCATCATCATGAACCACCGTACGCGTCTGGACTGGATGTTCCTGTGGTGCTGTCTGCTGCGCTGCAGCTACCTGCGTCTGGAGAAGGTCTGCCTCAAATCGGCGCTCAAGGCCGTGCCCGGCTTCGGTGAGTCCATACACTCATTAACAATAGAACAGAACCGGGGAAAGCATGACGGGTGTGTCTGGTTCTGTGCGCAGGCTGGGCCATGCAGGTGGCCTCTTTCATCTTCATCCGGCGGCACTGGGAGGAAGACCGTGCTCACATGGCCAACATGCTGCAGTACTTCTGCCACATCAAGGAGCCACTGCAGCTGCTGCTGTTCCCTGAGGGCACCGACCTCACCGGTGAGACACACCTCACGACTGACCACACCCAGCACCACTGACCACACCCAGCACCAGCACCCCTGAGCACACCCAGCACCAGCACCACTGACCACACCCAGCACCACTGACCACACCCAGCACCAGCACCACTGACCACACCCAGCACCACTGCCCACACCCAGCACCAGCACCACTGACCACACCCAGCACCACTGACCACACCCAGCACCGCTGAGCACACCCAGCACCAGCACCACTGAGCACACCCAGCACCAGCACCGCTGACCACACCAGCACCACTGACCACACCCAGCACCACTGACCACACCCAGCACCAGCACCCCTGAGCACACCCAGCACCACTGACCACACCCAGCACCACTGACCACACCCAGCACCACTGACCACACCCAGCACCAGCACCACTGACCACACCCAGCACCAGCACCGCTGACCACACCCAGCACCGCTGACCACACCCAGCACCACTGACCACACCCAGCACCAGCACCACTGACCACACCCAGCACCGCTGAGCACACCCAGCACCAGCACCACTGACCACACCCAGCACCAGCACCGCTGACCGCACCCAGCACCACTGACCACACCCAGCACCAGCACCACTGACCACACCCAGCACCACTGAGCACACCCAGCACCAGCACCGCTGACCACACCCAGCACCAGCACCGCTGACCACACCCAGCACCAGCACCGCTGACCGCACCAGCACCACTGACCACACCCAGCACCACTGACCACACCCAGCACCAGCACCCCTGAGCACACCCAGCACCACTGACCACACCCAGCACCACTGCCCACACCCAGCACCAGCACCACTGACCACACCCAGCACCACTGACCACACCCAGCACCAGCACCACTGACCACACCCAGCACCACTGACCACACCCAGCACCAGCACCACTGACCACACCCAGCACCGCTGAGCACACCCAGCACCAGCACCACTGACCACACCCAGCACCAGCACCGCTGACCGCACCCAGCACCACTGACCACACCCAGCACCAGCACCACTGACCACACCCAGCACCACTGAGCACACCCAGCACCAGCACCGCTGACCACACCCAGCACCGCTGACCGCACCAGCACCACTGACCACACCCAGCACCACTGACCACACCCAGCACCAGCACACCCAGCACCACTGACCACACCCAGCACCACTGCCCACACCCAGCACCAGCACCACTGACCACACCCAGCACCACTGACCACACCCAGCACCAGCACCACTGACCACACCCAGCACCACTGCCCACACCCAGCACCACTGACCACACCCAGCACCAGCACCCCTGAGCACACCCAGCACCACTGACCACACCCAGCACCAGCACCCCTGAGCACACCCAGCACCACTGACCACACCCAGCACCACTGACCACACCCAGCACCACTGACCACACCCAGCACCAGCACCACTGCCCACACCCAGCACCAGCACCACTGCCCACACCCAGCACCAGCACCGCTGACCACACCCAGCACCACTGACCTCACTCAGCATCATAACACCAGCTGAGACCAGAAATCGACCCTTAGCCCTTCAGTCATCTTCAAAACACAAGTGAAGATATTTGTGAACCTGGACCACAAAACCAGTTATAAGGGTCTTTTTTTTTTTTAAATTGGACAATATTTGTCTGAGATACAACTATTAGAATATCTGGAATCTGAGGGAGCAAAAAAATCTAAATATTGAGAAAATCTCCTTTAAAGTTGTTCAAATGAAGTTCTTAGCAATGCATATTACTAATCAAAAATTAAGTTATGATATATTTACAAACAAGCAACCACAACACCACCAACAAGGCCAAGGTTTTTATAGAGGGAAGAACAGGTGGAGCTCGTTCTCTTGATGAGTCTCCTAGCACCGCCACCAGCCGGCAACAGCAGGAAGAGCAGGAGACTCGTCACAATACTCCTTTAAAGGTGCCATAGAATGAAAAACTGTCTTTACCCTGGCATATTTAAATAATAACAGTTCTGTACATGGAAATGACATACAGTGAGCCTCAAACACCATAGTTTTCTCCTTCATATGTAAATCTCGTGATTAAAAAAGAGCACTGAAAAACAGGCGAATCAGAACATAACACCGACTGTGACGCAACAGTCAGGATCACTACGCCCCCAACATTTGCATAAACCCGCCCTTGTTCTAAGCCGGCCGAACCATCAGAAGCTCTGCAGGTATTGTAGATAAACAAGCGCGGACAACAGCGGAAATAACACAATAAATGTTATGTTCCAGGCCGTGCAGGGGGTGTGAAGTGCAGGGATGGGTTGGTGTCTGTATTCAGAAAGGCACAGAAAGCAAATAACGCGAGCCACTAAAGGGACATGGTTAGCTCCTTGCTAGCGGTAGCCTGTTACAGTACATAAGATTTCAGTCTCAGTAAGGAGAGATGAGGATGATGGCGAATGACTTACAGATCCTGAGCACCACTGACAAGCATCTGATCTTGTGAAATGTGTGGTAAGTACTGTTGCTCCATAATGTAAACATAGTTTGTGTGATCGCGTCTCTTGAAAGTGAACTATAACGCGATCGATGGATCGTTCAAAAGCAGTTTCAATGCCTCGCATATTAATAACGGCTCCCTGATGCCCACGTTTTATATACAGTATAATTACCCGACGATATAACTGCGAGAGAAAGTATTTAAATATATATTTTCCTCCCTGTGCTGATGAGCCGTACTGTGAAACAGCCAATCAGAGCAGAGCTCATTATTATTCATGACCCTGCCAAATAAGCCAATAACAGACCGTTTCATTCTAGGGAGAAATCCTAGGGTTGTAAATGGACATGTAAAATCGTTTCTGGAGATTTTTTGCCCTTACTTAAGCCACATACCTTCTGTGTAGATATCAGAGAACAATTTAAAATACTGTATCAATGCATTCTATGGCACCTTTAATCAAAAGGCACCAGACTACAGAAAATGTCATATACGCCAGTAATTTTCTTCTGGGGGACGACCCACCCACATTTATTCTGCTTCCGACGCTCATGAATGTGTTCATGTGTAAGAGTCAAAATCTGCTAAGAGGTCATTAATGTAACAAATCATGTAAAAAAAATGATCATCTTTTATTGGAAAATTAAACAACAGTTTATCGAACTTTGATAATTGCCTTAATCTTTAAACAGCTGAGAAGATAGTGATCTACATTTTATAAAAAAAATAAATCACCTGTGACTTTCACCAAGTCTATTCTCACCGGTCACTGTGTTATGTGTTTGGGACGTTATGGTCTCTGTATGTATTTTTCACAGACGAAGGGTTACATTCAGTTCAGTCAGTTTTAGAAATCAAGTTTGAGCAGGAAAGCTTCTTGTAAACAAATGTTCTATTTAACCCATGAAAATGAAATAATAAAATAAATAATACTGAAAAATCACATTTTAAAACATTATAACTCCTTAGCAGTTTTTGACTGATAAACGATGATGAAATGATGAGAGAATATTACAAAAGTTTGGGATGGCAGTAGGGTGAGTAAATGATGATTTCTGAGCATCTCGCACTCCCAGCTGACAAAAAAGTACACTTCTATAAACACTTGAACATCTTTCATTCACTAGTGTGCTTAAGTGTACTAGAAGTGCTGACTAAATACATTTTAAATACAGAGATAGAGTGTTAAAAGCACATTTTAGTTCATATTCATGGTGTCTCACAATAGCACAGTTGAGTACACTTAGATGATCTCACTGATAAAGCCCTGAGAGATCCGGGTCAGACGGACATCTGCTGATCTCACATCATTAGTTTGACCCCAATCCCATTAACGGTTTGATCTCGTCCGATCTCTCAGACGCTCTCACGAGTGTCTCTTTATTATAAGGTTTGTGTGAAATCTGCATCTGATTTCTGTTTTCCTCGATGTCTCTGTGCAGAAAACACTCGTGCCAGGAGCGACGAGTTCGCTGAGAAAAACGGTTTTCCCAAGTATGAGTTCGTTCTTCATCCTCGCACCACCGGCTTCACCTTCATCGTTGACACGCTGCGGAAAGGTCAGAGGTCATCAGTGCATCAGTAGTTCAGAGGATCGAATTAGAGAGCGATGAATCCAGCGTAGATGTTTGTCAGAGCTCACAAACGAGCTCAACCCCTAAACCAGTTAAAGTGTGTAGAATGTCAGGCTCATAGAGTAGAGTATAACGCTTGCAACACCTGGGTCACGGGTTCGATTCCCAGGGAATGCATGAACTGATAAAGTCTAAGCCTGGAATGCAGTATACACGACCAGTCAAAAGTTTTGGAACAGTAAGATTTTTCATACTTTTAAAGAAGTCTCTTCTGCTCACCAAGCCTGTATTTATTTGATCCAAAATACAGCAAAAACAGTAACATTTTGAAATATTTTTACTATTTAAAATATCTGTTTTCTATGTGAATATGTGTTAATCTGTAATGTATTTCTGTGATCTGCAGCTGTATTTTCAGCATCATTACTCCGGTCTTCAGTGTCACATGATCTTCAGAAATCATAATAATATACTGATTTACTGCTCAAGAAAAAAATAAATTAATAAAAAATATGATTATCAATATTTAAATCATTTTTCAGGATTCTCTGATGAATAGAAAGATCCAAAGATCAGCATTGATCTGAAATAAAAAGCTTCTGTAACATTATACACTACACCATTCAAAAGCCTGGAATCAGTCAAATTAATTTGGGAAAGAAATGATAGAAATTAATACTTTTATTTAGCAAGGATGCTTTAAATTGATCAAAAGTGATGATAAAGGCATGTTACAAAAGATTTCTATTTCAGACAAATACTGTTCTTCTGAACTTTCTATTCATCAAAGAAACCTGAAAAAATTCTATTTAGCTGTTTTCAACATAATAATAATAATAATAAAAGTTTTTGAGCATTAAATCAGAATATTAGAATGATTTCTGAAGGATCATGTGACTGCAGCTTTGAAATAACATTAATAAATTACATTTTAAAACATATTCAAATCAAAAGCAGTTATTATAAATAGTAAAAATATTTCAAAATTGTACTGCTTTTGCTGCACTTTGGATCAAATAAATGCAGGCTTGGTGATCAGAAGAGACTTCTTTGAAAACATCAAGAATCTTACTGTTCAAAACCTTTTAACTGGTAGTGTATGATGAAAATAACTTAAAATATAATGATAATAACTATAACTATATTGATACATTTGGCCATAATGATTAAATTAGTGTGCAGACCAGTGGATAAGATTCTGTTTATTATAAGCGCGCTGTATTAAAAGTCTTCCAGTTGAAGTCTTTCGGCTGGTAGAGTCGTGGTCATCTGTCAGATGCGTGAGATCAGTGAGTGTTTTGTGGCCTGTGGCTAGTGATTGTTATTTCTGTGCGCAGGTGATAACCTGGACGCGGTGCATGATATCACGGTGGCGTATCCGCAGAACATCCCTCAGACGGAGCGGCACCTGGTTCTGGGTCTGTTTCCGCGTGAGATCCACTTCCATGTGCGGCGGTACTCCGCGGCGTGTCTGCCCTCGAGCACGGAGCTGCTGCAGCGCTGGTGTCAGGAGCGCTGGCGGGAGAAAGAGCAGCGTCTGAAGGACTTCTACCGCTCCGAGCCACGCCGCTTCCAGGAGCCCGAGGCCCGCGTGCCGCCCTGCAAGAGCGAGAGGAGAGTGGCTCTGATCAAAGCTGCCTCGCTGCTGTACTGGAGCGGCTTCATCACGCTCTCCTGCGCCGGCCTGTGGCTCTCCACCCCTCTCCGGCTCTACTTCCTGCTGATGGTCGTCTTCTTCCTGGGTCAGCTGCGGGTCACGGGCGGCGTGGAGCTGATGGAGCTGGCCTGTCACCGGCGCTGGAGCAGAGCCCAGGGGAAGCAGGACTGAGAGATGATGAAAATATAAACATTAGAAACACACAGCAGTCATCACTGTGCCAACGTGAATGTTGTCCTTTAACTCTTTCAGGTCTTTGTGTTTCTCGTTTGTTTCGTTTTGTTTTAGTAGCTCGGGTTATTCAGTTACAGCCTTATTTTAAAGAATTATAAGATTTTATTTGGTGTTCAGTGCTGGCCAGAATGATCAAACACTAGTATCTCCAGCAGCTAAAAGGGGTTTGAAGTCAGTTATTTCTATCGTTTGCTGTAGTGTGTCAGAAGGAAATATCAGTGTTTGCCATTAATTGTAGTAATCCAGTGATTTTAGAGATCTGATCTGATCATCATCAGTCTGTCTGGAATAACATGAAGAAACAGAACAAACTGAGACTAAATCCAGAAGAACTGTGTCTCCGAGACGCTTCAAGAAACCTCCTACAAAGCTACAGAACTGTTAAAGGATTTAGGCACTTGTGTAAAAATGCTGTAAAATGAGGATGCTGCCAAAAATAATGCCATAAATAGATTTTCTTGATCAATTAACTTCTATGAACTAAACTAAATCAACATTTGTTGTGAGCATGCTTTGTGTTTAAAGCAGCTTTTGTCCTCGGTGCTCTTGAGCAGAGTTTCTCAGGAGCTTTTCTCAGGAGACACAGTTCTTCTGGATTTAGTCTCAGTTTGTTCTGTTTCTTCATGTCACTCCAGACAGACTGATGATGATCAGATCAGATCTCAAACATCTCACTGGATTATTACTATTAATGTAAAACACTGATATTTCCTTCTGACACACTACAGTAAAAGATACAAATAACTGACTTCAAATCCCTTTTAGCTGCTGGAGATACTGGTGTTTAATTATTCTGGCCAGTGCTGTGTGTATGTTTTATAGTTATGGAACGCAGCCATAGCACATTAGCTTCGAGCGCTCATGAAAAGAAAGAAGACAGAAGAACGCAGAACATTCCCAGCATTTCTTCAGCTGGAATCAACTCACGTGACGTTCTCAGACAATCCTCGTGTAAATCAGGACTGAGTCACCCGTATGAAACCTGACCGGACCCTGTCCTTTGACCTCTGACTCCTGGTGACCTGTGTGTGCTGTGCTCCTGGTTCTGTGGTGATGGAGGAAGACCGGCTCACTGTGATGGAGATCTGTGTCTGTGCTCCTCGTCATGTTCGTGTCACGATCACTCAGGTATATTCACTGTAACCAACCACTGCTGAGCAGATCATAATCAATACGCCAATAAACTCATCTTCTGTGTTCCTTTATAAGCTCTGCTCCAGTTCTGGAGACTTTGCTCTGTTTTGCTTCCATAAGATGTCTGTTCTTTCAGACTAGAGGAAAGAAACCATCCAAAACACACATTTAAGTGTTCATTTGATCACACTTTATCTATTAAAGTCTGAAGATTTCAATCAAAGGGTTTTTTCTCTTTACAGGTGTATTCCTCTCTGATTTATATAACATTTCACTCCTAAAATTTGTGTTTGTTTGTTTTCTGATAAAAAGAGAAATTCAAAAACCCCCTCTGGAAAATCCTTTGTCATCAACCAAACCAGACAAGAATTATGCACCTGACTTTATACAGTGATCAGATGTATGGTAAATTAAATGCATATTTAATTAATGCTTCATTTGCATATTCAAACAGAACATTTCAGAAAGATAAAATACTCTTAATTCTTAATCTGAAAATGATATCTATCAGTTAATCCTTTACCCTGTAGTGTTTGATTATAATAGAGAATAATGAATGAGACGGAGGATTGATGGAGATCTCCAGATGTCTGAGGGTGAGGCGGTTGCCGTGACGACAGATGGTGCTCATGGGTTGCTTAGTAGCGTGATGCAGGATGATGTCGGTGGAGGCGGAGCTCAATCCTCTGCTGATGGGAAACACACACACGTCAGTTTTCTGAAAGAAGAACAGCACAGTAAACTTCCTCTAACTGTAATCTGAGCTCTCCTCACAAAGATCAAGATAAAGCACTGACGTCTCGGTCAGTGAAGAGTCAAACATTGAACATCAGTTTGTTAGGTTCAAATAAATGTAATAGTTTGCACAAGAAATGATAAATCAGAGAATCACATCTCATAAGCTTTGGTTTGAATATGTGGACTGAAGCGTAAATGCTCTGCCTTTTATACCTCAGGCTAAAGAATTGTTCATGATTTCTGATTTCAGACAGAACAGCAGCTCTTATTCAAGTCTTCATTTGATTTGTTGATGATAGCTGTCAGTATTGAATCTGTGATGATGATGATGTCTCCACTCACATTTAATACTCTGAGTATTGTAGGTCTGTGTTTGATTGGTTGTTGCGTTTTAACTCATGCATTTCTTGAGTGTTTTGGATCTGAAACAGCAGGTTTATTGTCACCTTAAACACAGATCAGTGTCGTCCTTCACCACCTCACTATCATCTCATCCAGACACACACCCGGCTCTTCAGTGTGTCACCAGTGATCTGCTCTCTGGTCTTCTCCTGAAAGCTCTAATGGTTTCTCTGAACAGCAGTGAGTCTGTGCAGCACGGCAGAGTGACACCTTCAGCGTTATTAATGATCTGACACTGCCTGTGTTTTACTGATCATCAGTGGAAATGAATGACTGAGCTTCAGACTGGAATATTATAACTGACAGAGAAATGAGAAACGTGTGTGAGAGAGAGAGTGTGAGTGTGTGTGTGTGTGTGTGTGTGTCTGAGAGAGAGAGAGAGTGTGTGTGTGTGTGAGAGAGATAGAGAGAGAGTGTGAGTGTGTGTGTGTGTGTGTTCTCTGCTGTCCTCTAGCGCTGCATCAGCTGATGATCATGAACACCTGTGATTAGAGTAGGTGTGAGTTTGGAGCTGCTGCAGTCATGAAAGATGTTTTTCCACACAACAGCAATCATCAGGTGAATTTAATCTTAATAAACAGAGCAGTTCACTGTTCACATCCATTTAAATCTGTTTACTTAGAAAGGCTAAATTTGATTTCAACCGAGTGTTTAATATTAGTGTATAAAGTTTTAAAGTGCATTTGATTATCTTTCAAATACATACACACAAACACCCTCACACAACAATAACAACAACAACTAAATATCAGTTAATTATATGTGTTTCCCTGAATTACCAAAAAGTTATAAAGATTTGAAGAGCAAAAAGTCATAAATAACAATAAGGAATGCAAATATGCTATTGGTACGAATCTCATGAAACCATGCCCAGGTCGAATTTCACACCAAAATTAAAAGAAACTAATTTAAAAAATATTTTTAAACAATAATTGCATATTACTGTAATACAGATTGTTATTTATTACATACATCAGCATAAGCATTAGAGGCACTACGGCAAATACTATCATTATGTTTACACTCATGAGACTTTGGCTTGATTATGTGTTTTTATCCTGTTGTTTTGGGCTGAAATATGAGCTGGACATGTCTCATTCAGAGCAATAAATAAGCTGCTGATTAATTAGACTGATGATCCAGGCACCGTGTTGATCAGACTCATACTCGTGTCTCAAACTAACCATGAACAATTACTAGGAATCATTAGCTGGAGTCTTAAAGGGCAGCGAGGCACAGTCGTGAGGAGGAATTAGGGTTCCCAGTCCGGGTCAAGAAACCTCTTCAGAGCTTGGTGCTCTGGCTGTGTTTGGCTGATTTCTGCTTCTCTTTCTCGGGCAGCATGTTGATGGTCACGTCTCTGGAGGCAGGAGGACAGCAGGGCAGCTCTGCGTCGGCGCGCTCCAGCTGAACCGTGACGCTGTGGACGCCGGCGCGCTGGAACAGCTGCTGGATCTGCGTCTGAAGAGCCGGATCCTGCAGGTCAGTGCACACTTTGACGTGCAGCGAGGCCACGTTCCGTCCTTTAGCTAGCTCCCAGACGTGAGCCTCGTGAATGCTGGCCACACCGGGGAGTTTGCACACACTCTCCACTGAGACAGAGACACACAAACAAGCAGAGACACACAGCATCAGCACTGAGAGACACCAACAGCCTTACAGTGAAAAACTGAGAGTGCCAGTTTACCAGAGATTCCCTTCAGCCCTCTCAACATGATCTGATGTTGTAAATTACAAGTTAAACTAACACTTAAAGGTAACACTTTATTTTAGGGTCTCTTAACTAGTTGCTTATTAGCATGCATATTACTAGAATATTAGCCATTTATTAGTAGTAATCAAGCACATATTAATGCCTTATTCTACATCCCTAATCCTACCCAATACCTAAACTTAACAACTACCTTACTATCAATAAGAAGCAAATTAGGAATTTATTGAGGGAAAAGTCGCAGTTAATAGTGAATAAATGTTCCCTATTCTAAAGTGTTACCAAAATACGGTTTAAAATTAACATTTAATTAATTGTTTTAATAGCTGTTTCTTTGTCATTTAACTTAGTGAAGTTTACTAGTAGACAACTGAAATCTCTATAAAAACAGATGTCCTAAAAACAACTGTTAAAAATGAACTTTCGATGTTGTAAATTAAAAGTTAAACTACAAGAAAATACACTTTTTTTAATTGCACATTTAATTCAATGCGTTTCTTGCTGTTTCTTTGTCATTTAACAAATGTTCTGTCAGAAAATGACCAGTATGTTTACAGAGATTTCCTTCAACCCATTTTCTGTAGTTGTAAATTAAAAATTTTACAAGAGAAATAGATTTACAGTATTTTGCAAGTAGTTTTACAAAAAAATTATTTCAATCTGTCTAAATATTTCAGTCATGTTTAATCCAATGTTATATGTCATATGTTTGAAATTATTTGTGAAACTTGCTAGCAATTTCTGAGTGCAAATTGTTTCTACACCATTTTTTTAAGTTAAAAGGCCCATTCAACACATAACTATAACGATAAAGTTTTGAAAAAAGAACAGCAGAGTCCACACCATAACAATAACAACACAGATGAATAATTTAGCTGGAATCTCTTTCAGAACGATTTTATTCCAGCTGCTGAATGATAAAACATCGACAGCCAATCAGAATCCACCCTTGAGCAAGACACCGAACCCCCAACTGCTCCCCGGGTGCCGCAGCATAAATGCCCACTGCTCCGGGTGTGTGTTCACGGTGTGTGTGTGTGTGTTCACTGCTGTGTGTGTGTGTGTTCACTGCTGTGTGTGTGCACTTGGATGGGTTAAATGCAGAGCACAAATTCCGAGTATGGGTCACCACACTTGTCCACACACCACTTCCCTTTCCCTTTAAAGAGAATGAGCATTTAAAAGCACAATATGGTGGATTTTCATAATAAAATATCCAAAAGCCACCTGCACAGTGTGATATATTTCATGCAGTTATGCACTTCCGTTATCCCAAAAGTTCCCAAGGACTTGTAAATCCAGAGAAATTCCAGTTTTAAGTAAAGTCTCGTCCCTGGTCATTGTGGCCTATCAATGACGTAATATCCGCACTATCCTCGGTTTCCGCTTGTAGAAACTAACAAAAAAATGCTGCTGTACAGTTAAACTAAATCCATTATGGCTGTCACAAATAAAATGAAATGAAAAGTGTTGACTGCAGCATGAAATTGAGATCTGCTCAATATTGCGCCATGATTCTTTTTACACGTTTTTACAGTATTGCGCGTTATAACCAATCACACGAGTCTGTTGTGCCTTTAAAGCAACAGATGACAAAACTGCAGTGTAGTTACAACATTAACAATAAACATCGGTCTGCATGCTAATAATATAATTCTTGTTGTGAACGGCCTGTGCAAAAAAAAAAAAAAAAAAAAATCTGTTCTGCAAAAGAGAATGTGTTTCGGGGCTGACGAGACGTGAGACGTGCGGATCCATGTGCAAAGCTTTATTAAAAAACATGGTCAGAAAACAGGCAGGGTCAGAGATCGGCAAACAGGTATGGTAAGGGCAAGACAGAGCAATCCGTGGAGCAAGCGTGGGTCGACGATCAGCGAACAGTATCCAAAGGGGCAAGGCAGAGAGATAATCCAGAGACGAGAGCGATAATCCAAACGGGGAGCGAACACAGTCCAAACGGCAAGGCAAAGGGGTAAATCCAGGAAACAAAGGCAGGGTCAGACACGGCAAGAAAAACAAGGCAAGACTAAGACTATGGCTCTGTAAAGTAGCTATCACTTGGGGAGTGATAAATGCTAAACAATACTAGGCCCTGAGCAAGAGCAAGTCCCAGACTTAAATAGTGAGTGATGGTGATTGTGAAATTGTGATCAGGTGTGGGCGAGATAGTGAACAGGTGTGGGTGTCGTCAGTGCAATGAATTGTGGGAAATGGAGTCCAGTGTGTTGTGTAGTGTGAGAGTCAATGTGGTGAACGGGTGACCTCTGGTGGTGGTAAACCAGGAGAGCATGGACCAGATTCGTGACAGAATGTAAGCTGTGTCCCAAACGACACACTACACTATGCATTATTCTGTGTCCCAAAGCAGCAGTACTCAAGTAATTAAAGCTGCAACGGTTGAATGCATGAGTGTCCAATATTCTTCGCTTCATTTTATCAGCTAATGAAGTGCATCATCCGGGCATTAGAAGAGTCCTGTGTGAACATACTGATTGCACAATCTATACTAAAAAACTTCACAGAATAGTGTATAAATATGTGAACTGGGATGCATTTATATCGTGCATAGAGACGTGAATATGAACTCACAGACGGCAGAGAGCGGCAGGTCGGCGGGACTCATCTGCAGCAGGATCCCAGCCGTTTCTTTGACCAGAGGAGCAGCTGATAACATGATGATGACCACCATGACCAGCGTCAGACTGGGGTCCACATAACACTGCCAGTTACATGGGCTCTCAGGGGCCAGGGGCCACACGTAGAACAGAGCCGAGGCCACCACCACCACCACTGAGCCCAGTGCATCATTTAGCACATGCAGCAGCACGCCTGTGGAGAGAGAGACATGCATTAACACACAGAGAGAGAGAGAGCGAGGATACCCTCAGGATACAGAGAAATTATATTATCTTCAGTCAAACTCAAATCCACCACACAGGGCAGAGATTCAGGAGGGATGATAATCTGGACTAAATCTGAACTATCCATAGAGTTAGTCAAAAGAGAACAGTAACACTTGTGGCTGAAAATCAAAAAAGGCATCATATCAACATCTCAGCCAGTCTCCCTGTGTGCCATATACATACCACCCCTCGAGTCTCCCTATTTCCAAGAAGAAACGTTTCAAAACATAGAGCAAGAAATCAGCCATTTCCAGGCCCAGGGAAATGTGCTGCTTATGGATGACTTCAATTCTAGAACCGGTGACAAATTAGACTTCATAGAATCACAAGGCACCAGATTCATTACCGGCAATAACACACAAATGGCCAGAGTTTTGAGATCGCAGCGGACGTGAAGGACTATAATGCGATAAGAGCTCACTCAAATACTGAGGTGCCAAACCATTCAGGGCTTTATAGGTAATTAGCAAGATCTTAAAATGTATACGATGTTTGATAGAGAGTCAGTGCAGTGTTGACAGAACCGGGCTAATGTGGTCATACTTCCTGGTTCTAGTAAGAACTGTAGCTGCTGCATTTTGAACCAACTGGAGTTTGTTTATTAAACGTGCAGAACAACCACCCAATAAAGCATTACAATAATCTAACCTCGAGGTCATGAATGCATGAATTAATGTTTCTGCATTTGACATTGAGAGCATAGGTCGTAATTTAGATATATTTTCAAGATGGAAAAATGCAGTTTTACCAAAGCTAGAAACATGTTTTTTGAAGGAAAGATTGCTATAAAAAAGTTATCTAGGTTATTACATGCAAATTTTTTTGGACCAATAATTAACACGTCTGTTTTTTTTAGAATTTAGCAGTAAGAAATTGCTAGTCATCCAGTTTTTGATATCAACTATACATTCCGTTAGTTCTGCAAATTGGTAAGTTTCATCAGGTCGCAAAGAAATATAGAGCTGAGTATCATCAGCATAACAGTGAAAGCTAACACCATGTTTCCTAATGATATCTCCCAAGGGTAACATGTAAAGCGTGAAAAGTAAGGGGCCAAGTACTGAGCCTTGAGGTACTCCATACTGCACTTGTGATTGGTATGATACCTCTTCATTTACTGCCACAAATTGATGGTGGTCAGATAAGTACGATTTGAACCATGCCGGTGCACTTCCTCTAATGCCAACATAATTTTCTAATCTATTTAAAAGAATGTTGTGGTCGATAGTGTCAAATGTGGCACTAAGATCCAGTAGCACTAATAGAGAGATACAACCACGATCAGATGATAAAAGCAGGTCATTTGTAACTCTAATGAGAGAACTCAGTACGCGGCATGGGAAGTCATGGCCTAATGGTTAGAGAGTCTCGTAATCCAAAGGTTGTGGGTTCGAGTCCCCGGCCGGCAGGGATTGTAGGTGGGGGGAGTGAATGTCCAGCGCTCTCTCCACCCTCAATACCACGACTGAGGTGCCCTTGAGCAAGACACCGGACCCCCAACTGCTCCCCGGGCGCCGCAGCATAAATGCTGCCCACTGCTCCGGGTGTGTGTTCACGGTGTGTGTGTTCACTGCTCCGGGTGTGTGTTCACTGCTGTGTGTGTGTGTGTTCACTGCTGTGTGTGTGTTCACTGCTCCGGGTGTGTGTGTGTGTGTTCACTGCTGTGTGTGTGCACGTTGGATGGGTTAAATGCAGAGCACGAATTCCGAGTATGGGTCACCACACTTGGCTGTATTTCACTTCACTATGATATGGTCTAAATCCTGACTGGAAATCTTCACATATATCATTTTTCTCTAAGAAGGAATATAATTGAGATGATACTACCTTTTCTAAAATCTTTGACAGAAAAGGGAGATTTGAGATCGGTCTATAATTAACTAATTCTTTGGGGTCAAGTTGTGTTTTTTTTTAATGAGAGGCTTAATAACAGCCAGTTTGAAGGTTTTTGGGACATATCCTAATGACAACGATGAGTTAATAATATTCAGAAGAGGATCTATTACTTCTGGAAGCACCTCTTTTAGTAGTTTAGATGGAATAGGGTCTAAAATACATGTTGTTGGTTTAGCTGATTTAACAAGTTTATACAATTCTTCCTCTCCTATAGTAGAGAATGAGTGGAATTGTTCCTCAGGGGATCTATAGTGCACTATCTGATGCGATACTGTAGCTGACGGCTGCATGGTTACAATTTTATCTCTTAGAGTTTCAATCTTGCAAATAAAGTAGTTCATAAAGTCATTACTACTGTGCTGCTGGGTAATGTCTGCACCTGCTGTTTGTTTTCTTCTAAAAGAGACAAAAAGTAATCAGAACTAGCAGTTTTTAATGCTTTTCTGTAGGATAGGTTACTTTCCCACCAAGCAATATGAAATACCTCTAATTTTGTTTTTCTCCAGCTGCTCTCTTTAGGGTGCGAGTGTGCTCAATATACCACTGTACACTGTCCATCATCAAGTTGTTCTGAGCTATTGGATATACTGAGGAATTGAGATAAATCAGGAAGATTATTTATAAAGCAGTCTTTTGTGGTAGAGGTGCTGGTCCTACCATACTTGTAACAAGGAGTAGAATTTACAGTTTTAGCTATATAGAGTTTACACAAGACTAGATAATGATCTGAGATATCATCGCTTTGCTGCAGCAATTCATAGAATTCTAGAATTCGTAGAATTGATTTGTTCTATTTTGTTTAATTATATATATATACATGCATTTATTTATTTTTAATTATTATTATTTATTTATTTTTATTTTTAATACATATTTGTTCTATATTTAATGTAAACACTATGCTTTGGCAATACATTGGAACAATTGTCATGCCAGTAAAGCACATATTGAATTGAATTGAGAGAGAGAGCCATGCATTAACACACAGAGAGAGAGAGAGAGAGAGACATGCTCAAAATGCTGCTGAGAGTCCCTGCTGATGAACACTGAAGCACAGCGGCTCACTCGCTCACCCCGGATGTTCAGAGGAGGCCCGTCGCTCCCAGCCTTCTTCTGCTGCAGGTCTGTGGATGGAGAAAGCACAAGTGTGGAGTGCAGTGCTAAAGATCCAGCTCTGTCTGAGGCTCAAACATCAGTGTTGTGCTGAGTCACTGAGTGCTGTTCTCCAGCAGATTATTCAGATTATATGACCAAAGTACAAGCACACAGTCAGAGGCCACACAATACTGCACTTTAATAATGCATGCAGATCTGTCCCAGATACAACACGTACATCGCACAGACGGCTATTCAACATACGTGTTTTCATCTGGAAGACATCATTTTTTAGAGCATTTGCTTTTTCCTTTCACAGGGTTTCTGCAGGTTTGAAGGTCAATTTAAGACTTTTTAAGGCCAAGTAAAGACAATCTGAGGAATAAATCAAATGGAACACAATGTGTCAATACAGTCTTAAACAACTTCCAACAGATCTCCATTACTTTGAATTCATTTTACAAAAAATATACTGAAATAACTTTTACTGTAACTTCTGCTCACGCTGCTCTTCATCAGCACTTTTGTCTAGTTTTCCAGAGCAACTGTCTAAAGATTCTTACATCAAGATGCACTTACTTGATATTCACAATAAATCTTGTTTTATTAGAAATTTATCAAACTGATTAAGACCAGATCTATCATCTTAATTCAAAGGGAAAATAAGTTTTCATTCCTCATTGGCAGATGTTTGTTCCTGCTTCAATCATAAACTCACTTCATTTTGACCAATTTGTCAGAAAACAAGGCTTCATATCTTCATTCTCGCATCTCCAGTGAATGAATCTTGATTTTCGGCATGTTTAGTTATTTGTACTGGAAAACAAGACAGAAATACTGAGGAAGAGATTTGTTTTTGTTTTTTGCAGTGCATTTATTGCCATGATTTCATGACTTTCTGCTCTGATTTAAGACCTTTTTAAAGCCCTTAATTTGTGAAAAGTTAAGACCCGCAGAAACCTTGCTGTCAGATGTTAAACAGACAGTCTTGCTTAGATTTAGAATGAATGTCAAACTAACTTTTTAAAGGCGTTTATCAGATGTTTGCACACAGCAGATGAAGCGCTGTCAAAACAAACACGAAGCGTTAGGATCAGCACCTGTTTCTTCCTCCGCCGCCGCGTCCTCCTCCTCATCCTCGCTGCGCGGCACAGGGGCGTCGTTCCGCCGCGTCGCGCACCGGCAGCCGCTGCAGTCCTGGAAGATCAGCAGCCCGAGCACGTTCACCGCGAGCCCCAGCGAGCCCACGATCAGCACCAGCGGCGGGTCATCGATGGCCTGCGGCATGGCGAGCCTCTTGAGCGACTCCATGGACACGGAGAAGCAGAGCGCGGCGAGGAACACGGCGTTGGCCAGCGCGCCCACCACCTCCGCGCGGCCCATGCCGTAAGTGAAGCGCCCCGAGCCGGCGCGCCGCGACACACGCGCCGCCGTCAGCCCGACGCACAGCGATAGAATGTCCGACAGCATGTTGAAGGAGTCCGACACCAGCGCGATGGAGTTGCCCATGTACCCCGCCACGATCTCCGCCACGAAGAAGATGACGGTGATGACCAGCATCAGGATCAGGCGGCACGTCTTGCCGCTGTAGCGCCCCATGATCGCGTGCGTGCGGTGCGGGAGATGCGCGGAGGTCTCGCTGATGTTCACCTGTCTGTCTGTCTCACGTTGGCGATCATGAGTTGGCACTTTTCCACGCGCTGATGATGATGACGCGCCGCGTCTCCAGCGATTCTGCGCGCGTCTGCTCAGCGGATTCTTGTCATTGGCACCTTTGAACACTCGTCCAGCTGTTTTTTTTCTGCTGACTGGGTTAATTGAAGGGTTAGTTAGTTCCATGCAGGTCGGTGGGGTTATTTATCCACTGCGCGCTGTAAACGCTGTCATACATTAAACAGCCTTTGGCACGCACGCACTGGATAAGATAGGCTTTCATCTCGAATTATAAACATGCTTTATAACTAATGATATAATATAATATAACATCATTAACTAATGAGCTAATTAACCTTCTGATTCTCAAGATTTGTTTCTCCTCGTGTCCTCAAACAACTGAGAAATTAAAACTGTGCAAGCACTTTATTTCTTTTACATCACTCGTGTTTTTGGTTGGTTTGGTGCTGCAAGAAAATCAAAACCCAGTGGAGGATCTGCTTAAAGCAGCACACCACAGGTGATCAAAACAACTGAAGATAGATAACTAATATCACTACTATTCTCCAGTTGGTTAATTACATTAAGAATGGTAAGTAAAATAAATCAAGTCAAGTTCAAGTCAAGTTGAGCTTTATTGTCATTCTGCTACATGTGTGGACATATAGTGGAGCGAAATGTCGTGTCTCGCAGGACCACGGTGCTACATACTAGTTAAACATAAGATAAACATACAACAATGCAAGTATAAGAGAAAAAAAAGAGCATCTGACTATATAAATACTATAACTACTATACCTAGTTGCCGAGACATACACAAACTGAGACTGTACAAGAACTTTACATATATACTGTACATGAAATTGTGCAAAAAGATAAAAATTAAAATAAAAATTGTATATATATTTCGTACATTAAATTGCTGTGCAGATTAAAGAGAGATTTTGTGGGAAGCAGCGCATAGTGAAAAAGATTTGTAGTGCAATGCTCAAGTAAACATTATTTTAGATTAGATTAGATTCAACTTTATTGTCATTGCATATGTAAGGTACAGGGCAACGAAATGCAGTTAGCATCTAACCAGAAGTGCAATAAGCAGAGGTGCAGGATATACAGTGCCTACAATATGTTACATATGTACAGAATATACAGATAAGGCAGTACTATGGACATAATTTACAAATTTTTAAATGCTATCAGTATGATATACAGATGGGTGATATGAACATACTATACAGATGGATTGTTCAGTAGATGTACACTATGAGCAAAAACTATGAATATAATTACAAATGGATATGAATAAGCTATACATTAAGATATATAAACACTAGTGCAATGAACATTGAAAGTGCATAGAAATAAACATTTCCAGTACATAGAACTAATGTATGTAGATTGTTTTTTTTAGTTTTTTTTAAAAATCGATTTAGTGATGGGGAGGGGTGAAGAGTTTGTAGTGGTGTGTGAGGGGGGTATCATTGGGCAGAGTTTAGTAGGGAAACAGCTGTAGGGAAAAAGCTGTTCCTGAGTCTGCTTGTCCTTGTTCGGAGGCTCCTGAAGCGCCTCCCAGAGGGCAGTAAGTTAAACAGTCTATGGTCAGGGTGAGAGGAGTCCTTAAGAATGCCGCGAGCGCGATGTAAACAGCGTTTTCTCTGGACGTCCTCAATGGCAGGAAGTGGTGTGTGATGGTTTTCACCACCCTCTGCAGTGCCTTGCGGTCAGCAGCTGAGCAGTTCCCATACCAGACTGTGATACAGTTGGTCAGGATGCTTTCAATCACACACTGGTAGAAGTTCACCAGGATGGCTGGAGACAGGTGGTTCTTCTTCAGTGTCCTAAGGAAGAAGAGGCGTTGGTGAGCCTTCTTGACTAGGCTGGATGTGTTGGTGGTCCAGGTCAGGTCCTCCGAGATGTGGGTTCCCAGGAACTTGAAGCTGGGAGAGAGTCCAGCTTCAAGGACTCTTTTGTAGTGCAATGCTCAAGTAAACATTTTCTTATTGAGTCTTATTGAGTGTTTATAGAAAGTGACTAGTGTGCATATAGTGGGATGAGTGCGTTACTACAGGTGGTTTGTATAGCCCACTCACCTGTGTGTAGCACACTCAGAATTGCACTTAGGAAAAGTTGTCAACTGTATTAATGAGTTGGGTGAGTGGGGGGTCAGAGGGGGACAGGGAGATTGGAGTTAGGAGCTTTCACAGCCTGGGGAAAAAAGCTGTTGAGCAATCTGACAGAGCGAGCTTTGATGCTCCGGTACCTTCTACCTGATGGTAGGAGCTGGAAGAGGTTGTGGGAGGGGTGGGAGGGGTCTTTCACGATGCTGGAGGCCTTGCTGGAGCATCGTGCTAGGAAAATGTCCAGGATGGAGGGGAGAGGGGCACCGATGATCTTTGCGGCAGTGTTCACTGTCCATTGTAGGGTCTTGCGGTCAGCAGCACTGCAGTTCCCATACCAGACAGTGATGCAGCTGGTCAGCACACTCTCAATGGTGCCCCTGTAGAAAGTGGTGAGGATGGGTGGCGGGAGACTTGCCCTTTTCAGCCGGCGGAGAAAGTGGAGGCGCTGTTGTCCCTTCTTGTTGAGTGACGTGACGTTAGTGGTCCAGGTGAGATCCTCTGAGATGTGCACCCCCAGGAATTTAGTGCTGCCGACTCTCTCCACGGTTGAGCCGTCGATTGGTCAGTGGGGGGTGGTCAACCGAGTTTCTCCTGAAGTCCATCACAACATCCTTTGCCTTACTCACATTGAGGGACAGGTTGTTAGCACCACACCATTTCGCCAGCTGTGCCACTTCCTCTCTGTTGAGCATTTCATCGTTGTTGCTGATGAGGCCTACCACAGTTGTGTCATCAGCAAACTTGATAATGTGGTTGGAGCTGGACTTGGCAGTGCAGTCGTGGGTCAGCAGCGTGAAGAGCAGCGGGCTGAGCACACAGCCTTGTGGGGCACCTGTGCTCAGTGTGGTAGTGCTGGAGGAGTTGCGGCCGACTGAGGTTTTGCAGTTAAAAAGTCCAGGATCCAATTACAGAGGAGGGTTTTAAGGCACAGCAAGTTTAGTTTGTGGATGAGCTGTTGTGGGATTATAGTGTTGAATGCTGAGCTGAAGTCGATGAACAGCATTCTTACATAAGAGTCTTTCTGTTCCAAGTGAGTAAGAGCTAGGTGGAGAGTGGTGGATATTGCATCGTCCGTGGAACGGTTTGGACGTATGCAAACTGGAATGGGTCCAGTGTGTTTGGGAGACTGGACTTGATGTGATGCATGACTAACCTCTCAAAGCACTTCATCATGATTGGGGTCGGTGCTATGGGACGATAGTCATTCAGACAGGACACAGGTGACTTCTTTGGTACTGGAATTATGGAGGTGGATTTGAGACACGTGGGGACGACTACCTGGCTCAGCGAGGTGTTGAAGATGTCTGTTAGGACATCCGTCAGCTGTGCAGCACAGTCTCTCTGGTAAGGATGTGTCATCATCACTGGCCTGTGGTGGGGGCTTGTAGTCAGTGATGGTCTGAAAGGCTTGCCACAGGGACCGAGTGTCTTTACTGTCTGTGAAGTTGTTGTTAATTTTTTTTAGCATATTGTTGTTTTGCCTTCTTGATGCCATGAGACAAATTGGCTCTTGCTGTTTTGAGGGCTGCTTTATCTCCTGATCTGAATGCTTCATCTCTGGTCTTTAGCAGTCCACGAACCTCTGCTGTCATCCATGGCTTCTGGTTTGCACGTGTGGTGATGGTCTTGGTGACTGTCACATCATCAATGCACTTTTTGATGTAAGCAGTCACAGTTTCAGTGTACTCATTCAGGTCTGTGTGGTTGTTGTAGGTGGCTGCCTCTTTAAACATTCCAGTCTGTGTCGTGGAAGCAGTCCTGCAGTGCTGAGGTGGCATTGTCTGGCCATATTGTGATCTGCTTTTGAACCGGTTTGGTGAGTTTGAGAAGTGGTCTATATGCTGGGATTAGTGATGTGGTCCAAGTACCCGAGGTGGGGGCGGGGTTCAGCTTTGTATGTGTTTTTCTCTGTTGTATAAACAAAGTCCAGTGTGCTGTTTCCCCTTGTTGCAAAGTTCACGTGTTGGTAGAACTTTGGTAAAACTTTAGGTTTGCATGGTTGAAGTCACTGGCTATGATGAAAAAGCCGTCGGGGTTATTTGTTTGTTGTTCACTGATGGCGCTGTACAGTTCACGAAGCGCGTCCTTAGCGTTTGCAGACGGGGGATGTAAACCGCAACGATAACAATGACCGTGAACTCCCGCGGCAGATAGAACGGTCAACACTTCACAAACATAAACTCCACCAGCGATGAACAGTGTTTTGATAATACCACAGCATTGTTACACCAGTCTTTGTTGATATACACACACAAGCCACCCCCTCGGGTCTTACCAGATAGTGATGAATCTCTATCCACTCGGAAGTTGGTTAGCCCGTGCTGCTGAATGGCGGAGTCCGGGATGTTGTCGTTTAGCCATGTTTCAGAGATAACAAACACACAACAGTCCCTTGCCTCATGCTGTGTAGACCGACTGAGTTGAATTAAGTCCAGTTTGTTTTCCAGAGAGCGAACGTTTGAGAGCATGAGTGTTGGAAGAGCCGGTCTTGTGGGGTTAGCCCTTAGCCTAGCTCGTATACCTCCGCGCTTACCATGCTTCCATCCTCTCTCACACCGCTTGCGACACTGCCTTGTGCGGGTAGTGTCAGTAGGTGAGGCCGTGGTCTCGAGGTCCGGCTCCAGCAGTAAACAAAGGCCTTGTAGCTTCTCAGTAGCCGCCGGCGAGAGTTGTTGTTTGTACGCGTTGCCGATATCCAAAAGACTTTGGCGATCATAGATGAGTTTTGGAGTGATTTCCTTATGAGTTAGCGGTAAACTGACACTATTTGGAGAGACGAACAGACGACATTAAACGACATAAAAGCACCGTCTTTGGGACCCGGAGTAGCCGCTGCGTCTGATCGCGCCACCATTTTCCTTACACTCAATCGATACAATTAAAAAAAAAAAAATAGGTCTTATTTTATATGACCCTGGACCACAAAACCAGTCACATGGGTCAGCTTTCCATTGATGTATGGTTTGTTATGATAGGACAATATTTGTCTGAGATACAACTATTAGAAAATCTGGAATCTGAGGGAGCAAAAAAATCTAAATATTGAGAAAATCTCCTTTAAAGTTGTTCAAATGAAGTTCTTAGCAATGCATATTACCAAGTACAATGTAAAAACATGTATGTACACAATAAGTGCTTTTCAAATTATTAATTTAAATGTAAGTACATTGTTGTTAAGGACACTTAATATAAAGTGAGTGCAATAAATAACATGCATTACAGGATTTCCAAAAAGTTCTGTTTCAACATGCAGATAAGGCATTTTCTAATTAAAGATGCACTAATTTGCATACTTTCCCAGAAAATAAATCTGAACATGAACTAAAGCCAGGTTTAAAAATCTTTGATTTTGTCGACATATGAGAGTTAATGGTTGAGATCTTTTGGATTTCTCTTTTAATCAATCAGAAAATACTGTCAGCAGACAGAAAACAAACACATTTTCACATTTGTCTTCAGGAATGAAATATGAACAAACCTTCAGAGTAGTGTTGTGACGATACTGGAATTTCTAACTTCGATACGATACCTTGAAAAATATTGATATTCGATACCATGGAGAAAAAAACTGCCACAATATCAAGGGGGTAATTTTTTTAATTTAAAGATAAATGTAACAAGTCATGCGGTATATTTTACATGAACAAAAAAATGTCTTGAGGTACTGCATTTGTTGATTTATTTATTAATCTTTTATTAATCTTAGTTAAATGTTAATTGAAACTAACGTTTACTAATACATGTACTAATTAAAATCCAAAGTTCTATTTGTTGATATTCTCATTTGCTTCATAACCAAAATATTTCCAGATATAGGGCCCTATGAAATCCCTTTTATTTTTCCCCAAATTCTGTTTTATTTTTTTTCTACATACAATTTTTTTCCATTAAAATTTTTCTGGATTCCGTTTTTTTCCATTTGAATTTTTTTTTTAATGGTCAAATTAAATGCTATTAATCTAAAAGCATGTCTAATTCATTAAAATCATGAAAATTATACAATTTAACATTTAATTTATTAAAAGTGTAACAAAAATGACACGTTTAGGGCCGTATGAAATGTTTTATTTTTTTCTCACCTTATGTTTTATTGTCACCAAATTCTGTGTTTTAGCATGTCTATTATTTGAATGCATACAAACTATTTTAATTAATTTATATTTGAATTTATGAAAATTAAACATTTACATTTTTGGCAAATGAAGGGGATTTACTATTAAAATTAAAATATTTTGTGATTATTTCTTTAAAAAAAAATGAACAGTAGTAGTAAGTAGTAGTATTATGTACATTCTACTAAATAATAGTAATATAGCCTATTTCTGGCACACGGTCTTTAATAGGCTGTTAAACCGAACTTTTATTTTGACGGGTTGCCGTGAATACTGCTAAAGTTCTGTGTGTGTATGATATGATGCTAGTTTTACTCAAATTAAATGGTAAAATGCTGGTAAAGTGCTTTCAGATCAGTTCTGGAGATATTGTTGATGTATTTATGTCCTCATTGAGACGGCAGACGCTGAAATCACCGCGAGCGCCACATTAGTAAACACAACCGCACGTGCAGCACATTCACACAGAGACGCGCAGAACATGCAGGATTCATATTTAAATCCACTTTTGCAGCTTAATATTTACAGATACTAGTCCATATCGCGATTTGATTTAAGTGTAATGACCTACTTTTGATTAATTCATCCAAACTTTGACAAATTCCGTGACATTCCGAGTTAAACTGTAAATTCCGTGTTTATGACTGGATTCCGTGGCGTTCTCTGCATCGCGGAGATCATAGATCCCTACAGATAGCGCTCCTGCTGTGTTCTTTAACAACCAGAGCAGTCATCTTTCTATTCACTTCACTTGTGCTATTTAACCAGAGCAGTCATCTTTCTATTCACTTCACTTGTGCTATTTAACCAGAGCGAAGGAGACGAGTGCGGTCACGTGTGGTGCTTGTGCACGCGCCTCTGGAGAGAAGCTCGGCTAGTATCAGTGTATCCATACTTCGGGAAATTAATATTGGTACCGTTCAGATATTTCAGTATCGATATTTATCGAAATATCCATATTTTTGACAACACTACTTCAGAGGAATAAAACAGTAAAGTTTGCTGAATGTAAAACACTTTAAAGATATGGATAGAGATAGAAATCTTCAGACGCAATAAAACAAGCACTTAAATGTGTATTTCAGATGTGTTCTTTCCTCTGGTCTGAAAGAAGAGACATGAAATGGAGCAAAACAGAGCAGTGCAGGTTGGTTTTAAGCTGTCTGTAGTTTTCGCTCAGTCCGTGTTGTGCTGCATGTGTGTGTGATCAGCAGAAACCAGGTTTGTTCTGGAGCACGTGTGCAGGGCTTGAGTCAGAGGCGTCATGCCATTCAAAGTGAGGGACACGTGCCGCCTCAGATTTCTGAGCCAAGTGGATTTTGAATTCAGCATCCAAAAGACAAAAAATAGCCGAATAATATTTTCTATATTTAATACAATGACACCGGCGTGATTAAATCGTTCAGTGCGTCTATCATCAGCTGCTAAATTCAAACCTGTGTTCGCTGAGCCAGATACAGACCAGCACTGCCATTATAACCAATCACACACGATTCTGTTGAGCTTATGAATGCATTGACCAATCAGAGGCGTTCAGAAGAGTCATCGCTGAAACACCGGTGTTTTCTTCACTGATATTAATGTGTGTAGAATCTGTTAGGAAGATATTCATTTCTTCAGTGATTTTAATGTGTGTAGAATCTGTTAGGAAGATATTCATTTCTTCAGTGATTTTAATGGGAGTTTTTGAGATGCTTGAACTCTAGACTGTCAGTAAAAATGTTCTTTGATGATGTAGCTAAACGTTCTTTGCTCTCTTTCTGTACAATGAAAGTGTTATTAGTAGCCTAACTTACAATGTTTTATTCTCATTAACTTTCAATGTTAAATTCACATTAAATATAAAGTCAGTCGTATTAAAACTATGTGATGGCATGACACCCATCGGTTACTTAAGAGACAGGTTTTTATGCATAGTTCTTACATTATTAGGCTACTTTGACCAGCGCCCACTAGATCTACTAACATAATTTATACAGGTGAGAATCAAGATATTTCATGGGAATGTTTTGAAAAAAAATTAAAGAATAAAGCAAGAACATAAGTGCTATTGCTAACTGAAATCTGAATAAATAATCTTTCCATTGATGTATGGTTTGTTATGATCGGACAATATCTGTCTGAGATACAACTATTAGAAAATCTGGAATCTGAGGGAGCAAAAAAATCTAAATATTGAGAAAATCTCCTTTAAAGTTGTTCAAATGAAGTTCTTAGCAATGCATATTACTAATCAAAAATTGTTTTACAGTAGGAAATACAGTAGTTAATTATATTTACAGTAGGAAATGTACAAAATATCTTCATGGAACATGATCTTAATATCCTAATGATTTTTGTCATAAAAGAGAAATGTATAATTTTGATCCATACAATGTATTGTTGGCTATTGCTACAGATATACCTGTGTTACTCATGACTGCTTCTGTGCTGCAGGGACACATATAATATTAATAAATACAGCTTTAATCAGGTATTAGTAAACGCACAGAAATTAACATTAAAATGAATGAATACTTCTGAAGTGTTTTTAATGTTAGTTCTACTGTTAACAAATGGGACCTTATGGTAAAGTGTGACTGATTTCTTGAAATACTGGGAAGGAAGAAAAATTCCACTTTAGGAAATGATTTATTCTTCAAGTCAGACATCAAATATAACACAATGAACCTCATGTTAAATACACAACTGAGCTTTGGAATACAATAATGAACAGAAGCGGCTTTAATCAAAGGACAGATAGAGAGAGGCAGAAACGCTCTTGCTGGTTCTTCAGAAGCAAACAAACACCGAACAGAAACGATCAGAAGCATGTGAGGAATTGGCTCAGAGTAACAGTACAATAAAGTTCAACATGCTGAGCTTAACTTCAGCAGAACTGAGGAGATTTAGAGACCCAACGAACCCACAAAGTCTTGAAGAACACGAGAATCAGTGAATAACACACTTCAGATCACCGCCACAGAACAAAGGAAGGTCATTTCTAACCGTGTAGAAATACAGCAGAGTCGTGTGATTGTGTTTGAAGCAGCTGTGATCGAATACGGGCTGGATGTTTTCTCATGCGTTTGACTACAGATCGCAGATCGAGTGAATGCAGCTCATCCTAAACTTCTGCTAAAAGCCTGCTCAACCAGAAAGACCTTCAGATCTCTTCGGCCTGAAATCCTGAACCTGTTTGGTCACATGAGTGTAGAGAAACCACCGATGCAGAAATAGATGAGTTATTAAAGGATGATAACACTTTACAATTGTCCTCAACCTTTAAGGACACAAACAGAGAATTTGTGGAGAAATCTACATCACTTCAGTAGTGATCCGTCATCCGGTGCATTCATTAACCCTGGTTTCCCGCTGAAGGTGGAGATGTTATTCCAACAACACTAATACTAACACAAGATCTTCTGCATGTATGGAGTTACATTTGTGCCAAAAGTCCCGACTGGATCGTACATAACATTGCTCTTTCTGATGTTTCTTCAGTGCTATGCTTTACATTCTGTAACATTTTACAAACATCCAGATAAACAAACAGAATGTTCCCAATAAGAGTTCTCAAACTTCCAGATGCATTAATTATTTTTTACATTAATCAATCTATAGTCATATGGAAGCCCATTTCCGCCACTGAATAAAAAAAATAAATAAAAAAAAAGGTTATTTCAACTTTTTTTTTTCACAATTCTGACTTCTTTTCTCATAATTGCGTGATACAAACTTGCAATTGCGAGAAAAGTCAAAATTGCGAGTTTTTATCTTGCAATTGACTTTATAAATTGTAATTCTGATTTTATAACTTGCAATTTCGAGTTTATATCACGCAATTCTGTGAAAAAAAGTCAGAATTGTAAAAAAAAGTTGAAATAATCTTTAGTTTTTTTTTGTATTCAGTGGTGGAAACGGGCTTCCATAATAGTAATCATCTATATTGTCATAATATTCAGTTTTAGAAAAATAGTGAGAAACTCATTATTGAGCCAGTTCTGTTTGTTTATATGATATCAGTACAGAACGTTCACTGAGAGCACACACTTCTAAAGCATGAACACAAACACAAGCAGACAAAGCAGTTTTGGCACAAACAGAACTCCATACTGAGGAAAGATGTGAAAACACTGGAAAAGAAGCCATGAACATGCATTTCTGTCAAATAATCTGAACGGCCATCCCTTCGTGAGCAGATGGTCTGGTCATTACGTACCGCGTTTGTTTTAGCCAATTACAGAAGAGATTGTGCCTCTGAAGCTCTGTGCATGTTTACTGGTGAATCTATAGAGTTGAGATCAGGGTTTGACCTAACAAACATCTGAGAGTCAGGGAGAGCACTGGTCCTCAGGACGCATCTGAAGGGACGTGCTCCTCGAAGCCCTCGCTCTCGCGCACTAGCGCTCGCTCCAGGATCACGCGGCCCTCTTTATAGCGCTGGCTGTCCTCGGTGGCGAACTCGTAGATCCAGCCCAGCTTGCTGTTGCAGTTCTTGCAGCTGACGTCTCGCACCATGTGTCTGCCGGTCAGCATCACGCGGTCCTGCACCTCGCTGTACTGCAGGTTCACCACCTGGAACACATCACACGCACGTTAGCGTTAGCATCAGCGCTAGCCACGGCCAGTCGCTCATAGGGGTGAGATATTGACAAAAAAATCTCAATATTTTCAGGGATTTTTTCTGAGAGTGTGTTATTGTGCTGATGTCTTAAGAACTGTGTACAGCTGACTTAAAATTAGAGACTGATCATTTCTTTGTCAGTGGGCAAACATACAAAATCAGCAGGGGATCAAATATTTTTTTCCCCACTGTACATAATGCTATAGGGCATTATGAATATTTATACATATATAAATATGCATAATGCCCTTTAGTGGGCATTTTTACCTTCGTAAAGCCAATTTTCCTAAAAGTGTGCATTATCTTGAGTCAAATTCCTACATTTAATCAGTGAATTAGAATAATGAGACATTAGGGCTGTTACCAAGCAATGCAGTTCATCTTAGCAACGCAGAGGAAACACAGAAGCTGCGTCTGAAGAGGTGTTTAGATGCATTTACTCACTGTTTAATGCAGGACATGAATGCATTTAATCTGCAATTACAAATGCAGAAATAATGTTTGATATATTAAACACAACACTGAATACTGTTATTTGAAATTTAAATAATAAAAAGAAAGTTTAAATGTGAATTAAAACCTCCAGCAGGTGGCAGCGAGTCACTGTTAATAAGTGATTCATTGCGATTGAACCGAATCATTTAAACAGTTGATTCATTCAGGAACGAATCACTGTCATGTTGCTCAAAACAGTGCTGTGGCTGTGTTTGGAATTATTTTTGTTGTAGAAATAGAGCAAAATCAGGAAATATGGTGTCTAACAGTCTTTTAATTATCTTCTTGTTTAATATCAATATCACATTTGTAATCATGCTGGGTTACGGTTAATATATATAAATAAGTATAATTTTCTGCACTGATATCTTGAATTGAGATGATTGTAAATGTATTTTATTAGACTGAATCGTGCAGTAAAAACACACTCTGAATGCTCATCGCTCGTCTAGACTTCACGTAATGCGTGCGCTCTGTAGGAGCAATAGTTTTTACTAAATACTCGATGATCGCACATTGTTAAAACAACAATAACGATATGATCTCAGGCGCTGTATATGGCTGGCATGCCTTGTTGAAGAGGAAAGCGCGTCCGGTGGCGCCGGTGAAGCGCGTGGAGATCAGCTCGGAGCGGTTGGTCAGGATGGTGTCGCAGTTGGCGCAGGAGAAGAGGCGCGTCCCGCCGATGTGATCCAAGAAGATCCGGCCCATGATCCACACAAACACACCTGTGAGAGCCAGAGATGCAGCGTCACTAGCTGTTCCCATCATCCTACTTTTATACGCATTTTGGGATATTGCATTAAAAAAAAAAAAAATGGAAACACCAAGATGCACATAAATTCTAAAAATGCAAATAAAAAAAAACCGTATGCGCTCAACTAAGTAGGATAAATGTCTTATATGGTAAGAAAACATGCATATAAACTACGATGGAAACACTTATCGAATAAATTCCTTAATGCGCATTAAAAAAGACATGACTTTACGATAAGCATAAAACTGATCTAATCAGACCGATCTCGTTGCACAGCGTCTGAAATGCTAGTTTTGTCGTTCTAAAATGCTTGAAAGTGCTTCGTTATAATTAACTCCCAGAACTGCGTTCCCAAACAGCACAGACTCTGAAAATAAGATAACATGACCGCGTTTCGTCTCTGAAGCTCGGGATTTATACAAACATTATTACATATACAGTGCCTTCTCCTGCTGCAGCAAATCTAGTTTTTTCTTTGTGATATTTAGTGCAAGTTAATCTCTTCAGCTCACTGGATGAGCCGCGCTTCTGCAGGACAATCTAAAACTCTTTAACAGCAAGTAAAGAAGGGAATAAATTGAATCCAATACAGTCTCTAAATGTAAAATGTCTTATATTTGAAACATTAAAATTGAAAAATACAACATCCAACAGATCTTTATTATTTACTTCACACAAAAACACACTGAAATAACTATTACTTTTCCTTCTGATCACAAACACTTCTTCCTCAGTATTTATGTCCTTCCAGTTTTAAATGTCTGAAGATTGTTAAATCAAGACTGGAGATGTTCAATGACGGTAAATACATCTTGTTTTATAAGAAACTGATCAGAATGAAGCAAGTTTATGATTAAAACAAGAGCAAATATCTGTCATTGGCCTCAGAAAAATAAATGTAATTAAAAGTGAAACTAGTTTTAATTCACTATTGAAATATTTGTTCTTGTTTTGTTAGTTTTTTTGTCTGAGGAAGAACATTATTTAATGCCACGACTTTATTTAAGGCCTTAATTTGTGAAAAGGCAAATGTAGACTCTCAGAAACCCTGAATGAGGAACATCAGCAGCTCTAGATCAGATCTCATTCATTCAGGAGGACAGAAGCTAATGACTTCACCAGAGAAGAGAAGGAAAACAACTACTAATGTGATCATAAATGAAGCTGTCGAGCTGAAGGACGTTTGTTTATCTGTCGCGCAGCATCACAATGACAAGACACACACACACACACACAGAGACAGAGACACACACACACACAGAGAGAGACACACACTCTCTCACACACACACACAGAGACAGAGACACACACACACACACACACACACACAGAGAGAGACACACACAGAGAGAGACACACACACACACACACACACACACACACACACACACACAGAGAGACAGAGAGACACACACACACACACACACACAGAGACACACACACACACACACACACACACACAGAGAGAGACACACACTCTCTCACACACACACACACACACACACACACACACACACACACACACACACACACACAGAGAGAGACACACACTCTCTCTCACACACACACACACACACACACACACACACACACACACAGAGAGAGACACACACTCTCACACACACACACACACACACACAGCGAGAGACACACACTCTCTCACACACACACACACACACACACACACACACACATAGACATCTTGTGAAGCGCTCGTCGTTAATCGAAGTAAAGCTGGTGGTTTAGCGGTCAGTATGAGATCAACTCTTACCAGCAGCTTCGGATCGAGTGCTTGTTTATTTCCGTTCAGCTCGAGCTCGCGCTGCTGTGTTTTCTTCCTGCTCTTCCTCCAGACTTTATATCAACATCCGGCGCGGTGACGTGCGCGAAGACGCCGTGCGTGCTGGTGCACGTGTCATGACTACAGCGGTCTGCACGTTCAAAACAAAACATGTTGAACATTACTTTGATAAAAACTGTATCAATAAGCCCTCATCTATATGGAATCTGATCCCTAATGTTGTTTTTTCCAAACTAGGTGGTTCAAATGTCTTATTCTTAAATTTTCTTATTTCTTATTATTTATTAATCTGTAACTATAACATCATGAAAATCCCTGTCAAATTATCTCTTTTTCACAGGCAAATGTTATTATCTTGGTCCCTCATTTTAAAACAGTTTTACACCTCACTCGTATCTAATCTGGAATAACAACAATCTACTGTATAAACACAAAAATCTTCAAATAAATAATTACATTGGTTTATAAATGGTATTATTTTTGTGTCTCAGCTTTTCAGTCAGAATGGTTCAGTGTGTAGTTTCTATCTGAGCATGTGCTGTTAGTCTGGAAGAGTCTGCAGTCGACCTGATGCAGTGCTAGGAGATCTCCTGCTCTAGAGATCTGTCTTTATCTCAGACTCCGTGGATCTTTGTGAAACTTTGTTGGAAAGCAGTGCCTTTCTTCATCCAAGTCAAACACAATCAGAAAATGAGAGTTGAGTTTCAGATGAGTCTATTTCTGTGCCTTATGTAATCTCTTATTGGTATGGTTTAAGTGCTATTCCCTGGAGGAAAGATTGATCATTACCTCACAAATATCTCATTACTAACAATATGAGAGAAATGGCATTTAAGTTGATTCACCCAGCTGAGTTTACCCGGATAAGTGCTCTCTTAAAAGACTCAAGTATGATATTAATACCATCTGTTCTGAAAACAATGACACTTCTTTACATTTATTCTGGAATTGCTCTTAAACAACATCATTTTGGTGTGATATTCTTGACTTTATCAAATGTTATGTGAATCCTAATTTTGAGTTTACTTATAGAAATGTCATTTTTGGCTTTCATGATTGTGAAAAAAAGGTGATACTTATTTCATAAAGCTTATTTCCCTGTTAGCTAAATATCATATTCATAAATGTAAATGTTCTAAATGCACACCTGTTTTTGTAAGATTCAAAGCTGAATTGAAAATGTATTTTAAATCTATTGAATTCTCTACGAACATGAAAGCAATCCGAGCAGTGGACTTCCTCTGGACTGGAACTCTCAGTGACTCTGGACTCTCGACTGTTGTTGTGATTTGACCATGAATATTGTTTTTGTTTTTTTCATGCATTCAATTAAAAACAAAAAACATGATGAACACTATTTTAGAAACATTAGAACATCTTTTTATTTTTGAACAACAACAACAACAATGATATACTCAAGGTTTTATTGTTTGTTTTGCTTGTTTTGTGTATGATAGAACGAAAGCATGCATTTGAGCATGTTGCTGTTATGTCTTAATTAATAATAATTAATTAATAATTTAGTATTTTAGTATTTTTAATATTGCTAGCCCTGTACAGCGATCTTGAGCGTGCAACAGTCTTTATAATTATTTATAATTTGAGTTATGTCATTTTTATACCTGGTTTTTAATGTCTTTTCATTTGTTAGTTTGTTTATTTATTTAT
>NC_136744.1:31688655-31706155 GCF_936440315.1 Barbus barbus
TTCTGTCATCTGTCTGTCGATTCTGTCAGACAGATGATTCTCTCTGTTTTATTTTTATAGCATCATTTACTCAAAAGTTGTTTTAAACCGGAATGAGTTTCTTTCTTCTGCTGAACATAAATGCTATTTTGAAGAAGGTGGAAAACCAATCAGTTGCTGGTCCTCAGTGACTTCCACAGGATTTTTCTTTCCTGCTATCAAAGTCAATGTTTGTTACCCTCATTCTTCAAAATATCTTCTTTTGGGTTCAGCACAAGAAATTAATAGAGGTTTGGGACAACATGTGAGTGAGTAAATAATGACAGGAATTAAATTTTAGGGTGAACTATCCCTTTAATGACAGTCGACAGCATGTTTAGTGTCCTGTCCCTTTAAGAGCTGCACGCATCTAATATACAGACACGCATCCGTTTCTCTCTTAACTATTTACTTTAATTTTAGAGATAACCAACTGAGTCTGTATGTAAACCTTGTGTGTTTTGACAGTATTAGCACAAGATAAGTTAGTTGAGTAATCAGGTGCTGTTAGACAGGCCTTTTAGTGCACTTCGGGTGTACAGGCTCAGAAAACGCACACATCAGACCAGCACGTGAATGAAAAGCTTAACCCGCAAGGCTTTAAAACACACGCAAATAATGTACTTTTGTGAATAAGTGCAGTGTCCTGTGAGAGTAACTCTACCGCTGAGCTAACACTGATGTGAATGTATGTGGTGTTGTACAGTATATAGAGACTGATAGAATGTGCGCTGCAGCACAATACTACCATATTTCTTCAAAAGCAGATCATGGAGACATTTTTATTGTCCACAATCAAAAATCGTCATATCGCACACCCCCAGATTGAGCTGAAAAGATATTAAAGTCAAGTCACATTTATTTCTATTATGCTTTCTACAGTGCAGTTTGTTTTAAAGCAGCTTTACAGAAATAAACAGGAAAATAACAGTTTGAATGTAGAAATATTCATCAATTATGGAACAATTTCAGTTTCAGCTGTAAAGCAGCTCTATAGGAGACAATAGAGGCATTTCAGATCAATTTAAGTTTAAGTTTTGTTCTCATCTGATGGTACCAGTGCATATTACTGGTACCATCATATATCCATATTACTGTATATTGAGTGTCTTTTAATCTCCATGACAAAGACAAGATGAGTGACATGTAACTACTGATCTGTCTGTGTCAGTAGTTCTCTGATTGGTTGTTCTCTCTCTGTGTGTCAGCAGTTCTCTCTGATTGGTCGTTCTCTCTCTGTGTGTCAGTAGTTCTCTCTGATTGGTTGTTCTCTCTGTGTGTCAGTAGTTCTCTCTGATTGGTCGTTCTCTCTCTGTGTGTCAGTAGTTCTCTCTGATTGGTCGTTCTCTCTCTGTGTGTCAGTAGTTCTCTCTGATTGGTTGTTCTCTCTGTGTGTCAGTAGTTCTCTCTGATTGGTCGTTCTCTCTCTGTGTGTCAGTAGTTCTCTCTGATTGGTTGTTCTCTCTGTGTGTCAGTAGTTCTCTCTGATTGGTTGTTCTCTCTCTGTGTGTCAGTAGTTCTCTCTGATTGGTCGTTCTCTCTTTGTGTGTCAGTAGTTCTCTGATTGGTCGTTCTCTCTCTGTGTGTCAGTAGTTCTCTGATTGGTTGTTCTCTCTGTGTGTCAGTAGTTCTCTCTGATTGGTTGTTCTCTCTGTGTGTCAGTAGTTCTCTCTGATTGGTCGTTCTCTCTCTGTGTGTCAGTAGTTCTCTCTGATTGGTCGTTCTCTCTCTGTGTGTCAGTAGTTCTCTGATTGGTCGTTCTCTCTCTGTGTGTCAGTAGTTCTCTGATTGGTTGTTCTCTCTCTATGTCAGTAGTTCTCTATGATTGGTCGTTTTCTCTGTCTGTGTCAGTAGTTCTCTCTGATTGGTCGTTCTCTCTCTGTGTGTCAGTAGTTCTCTGATTGGTTGTTCTCTCTGTGTGTGTCAGTAGTTCTCTGATTGGTCGTTCTCTCTCTGTGTGTCAGTAGTTCTCTGATTGGTTGTTCTCTCTCTGTGTCAGTAGTTCTCTATGATTGGTCGTTTTCTCTGTCTGTGTCAGTAGTTCTCTCTGATTGGTCGTTCTCTCTCTGTGTGTCAGTAGTTCTCTGATTGGTTGTTCTCTCTGTGTGTGTCAGTAGTTCTCTGATTGGTCGTTCTCTCTCTGTGTGTCAGTAGTTCTCTCTGATTGGTTGTTCTCTCTCTGTGTGTCAGTAGTTCTCTGATTGGTTGTTCTCTCTCTGTGTGTCAGTAGTTCTCTGATTGATTGGTCGTTCTCTCTCTTTGTGTCAGTAGTTCTCTGATTGGTCGTTCTCTCTCTGTGTGTCAGTAGTTCTCTGATTGGTCGTTCTCTCTCTGTGTGTCAGTAGTTCTCTGATTGGTCGTTCTCTCTCTGTGTGTCAGTAGTTCTCTGATTGGTCGTTCTCTCTCTGTGTGTCAGTAGTTCTCTGATTGGTCGTTCTCTCTCTGTGTGTCAGTAGTTCTCTGATTGGTCGTTCTCTCTCTGTGTGTCAGTAGTTCTCTGATTGGTCGTTCTCTCTCTGTGTGTCAGTAGTTCTCTGATTGGTCGTTCTCTCTCTGTGTGTCAGTAGTTCTCTGATTGGTCGTTCTCTCTCTGTGTGTCAGTAGTTCTCTGATTGGTCGTTCTCTCTCTGTCTGTGTCAGTAGTTCTCTGATTGGTCGTTCTCTCTCTGTGTGTCAGTAGTTCTCTGATTGGTCGTTCTCTCTCTGTGTGTCAGTAGTTCTCTCTGATTGGTCGTTCTCTCTCTGTGTGTCAGTAGTTCTCTCTGATTGGTCGTTCTCTCTCTGTGTGTCAGTAGTTCTCTCTGATTGGTCGTTCTCTCTTTGTGTGTCAGCAGTTCTCTCTGATTGGTCGTTCTCTCTCTGTGTGTCAGTAGTTCTCTGATTGGTCGTTCTCTCTCTGTGTGTCAGCAGTTCTCTCTGATTGGTCATTCTCTCTCTGTGTGTCAGCAGTTCTCTCTGATTGGTCGTTCTCTCTCTGTGTGTCAGTAGTTCTCTCTGATTGGTCGTTCTCTCTCTGTGTGTCAGCAGTTCTCTCTGATTGGTCGTTCTCTCTCTGTGTGTCAGTAGTTCTCTCTGATTGGTCGTTCTCTCTCTGTGTGTCAGTAGTTCTCTCTGATTGGTCGTTCTCTCTCTGTGTGTCAGTAGTTCTCTCTGATTGGTCGTTCTCTCTCTGTGTGTCAGTAGTTCTCTGATTGGTCGTTCTCTCTCTGTGTGTCAGTAGTTCTCTCTGATTGGTTGTTCTCTCTCTGTGTGCCAGTAGTTCTCTGATTGGTCGTTCTCTCTCTGTGTGTCAGTAGTTCTCTCTGATTGGTCGTTCTCTCTCTGTGTGTCAGTAGTTCTCTGATTGGTCGTTCTCTCTCTGTGTGTCAGTAGTTCTCTGATTGGTCGTTCTCTCTCTGTGTGTCAGTAGTTCTCTCTGATTGGTCGTTCTCTCTCTGTGTGTCAGTAGTTCTCTCTGATTGGTCGTTCTCTCTCTGTGTGTCAGTAGTTCTCTGATTGGTCGTTCTCTCTCTGTGTGTCAGTAGTTCTCTGATTGGTCGTTCTCTCTCTGTGTGTCAGTAGTTCTCTGATTGGTTGTTCTCTCTCTGTGTCAGTAGTTCTCTGATTGGTCGTTCTCTCTCTCTGTGTCAGTAGTTCTCTCTGATTGGTTGTTCTCTCTCTGTGTCAGTAGTTCTCTCTGATTGGTTGTTCTCTCTCTGTGTCAGTAGTTCTCTCTGATTGGTTGTTCTCTCTCTGTGTGTCATTAGTTCAATTTCAACTCAATTCATATTTCTTTATTGGCATGACATACTTAGGTACATATTGCCAAAGCATTGTACATAGCAGAATAAAAACAAAACAAAAAACATATAATATACATCTATAAATAAACAAAACAAAACAAAATACATGTAAAATACGTCCGTATATATATTTACGGATGAAATGGATATAAAATAGAAACTCAAATTTAGTTGAGATAAACATTATTGGTACTACTAATGCAGATGTGTTCACTCTTTACTTCTTAGTTTGTGGCATTTATAAATATGTTGTGCTACCAAAGAGGAAGCAGGTCCTTCAGCGAGTAATATTCTTAATTTGTCGTTTTCATGAAGTGACTGAAACTCAGGAATAATCTGCTGTATTTGACTGTACAGTGCGTCTCTTAAGGACGTGTATTTGTCACAGTGGAGGAGAAAGTGTTCCTCCGTCTCAACTGATCCAGATCTACATTCCTTACAGATTCGCTCTTCTTTAGGTAACCACGTCTTTTTATGTGGTCCTCTTTCTATGGCCAGCTGGTGGTCACTCAGTCTGTACTTCGTCAGTAAATGTCTGTGAGTTATATTCCTGACTGAGATCAGATAATCAGCCAGACTGTACTCTCTGTTGAGTTTCAGATAGCATTGGAGACTCAACAGAGAGTACAATCTGGCTGTTCTCTCTGTGTGTGTCAGTATTTGTCTGTGACGGCTGCTCCTGTTCCTCCTCAGCTGTGATGTCTGCGCAGGCGTGATGGTTTAGTGCAGCGGTCAGCCGTGGCCGAGCGTGGGATGTTACGCTGGACGGTGCACCTGGAGGGCGGCCCGCGGAGGGTCAATCACGCGGCGGTGGCGGTCGGACACAAGGTCTACTCGTTCGGAGGATACTGCTCTGGAGAAGACTACGAGACCTTGAGACAGATCGACGTGCACGTCTTCAACACGGGTTAGTTTGGTTAACCGCCCTCAACCAGCTGCTGCAAACCTGCATGTAAATGCTCAGATTCAAACCAGCTCCAATTCAGATGAAAATCATCTGCTTTATGGAAGACAAACACACAGGCCAGAATAATACACTGATGACGAATGACAGAAAACAATACCAGCTGTTTCTAATGTCAGTTTTCTGGATTATATTAGGTTAAATGTGCCATAAGTAGGCATGTGACGGTATCAACTTTTCATGTTGAGATTAATTGCGAATGCTTTTATCACGGTATACGGTATTATCATGATATTGAAATGTAGTTGCAAAAAAGTGGTCATAATATAGTATAACAGGATTTTTAAATATAATTATTTCTCCGTTTACAATATAACAACAATCAACACTATAAAAAAATAAGTCTACATTACATAGCATCAGAATATACAAATATGAAAACATGCATCATCAAATCCAATTTCTATTAACAAATTAAAACAGAAATTCAATTCAATTCAAGTTTATTTGTATAGCGCTTTTTATGATACAAATCGTTGCAAAGCAGCTCTACAGGAATTTAAGTTTCCACAATATATTTATATATTGCAGAACCTTAATATGTTTGACTTATGGCAAAATTTGGTAATTCTGAAAAGAACTCAAATGATAGCACATGAATGGTCAGTGTGATAACAATGGATATTAAGTTATATAAGCACGAGTCAAAGGGTTCATACCAGGTCCAAAATAATATTCCTGAGCTGTCTCCGAAATGGCCCCCCTATACCCTCATTCACTATTCCCTACATTAGTCCACTCATATAGTTCACTTGAAGGAGTGAATGAAAACGAGTGAGTGAATTCGGACACTGAGTGCACCTGAAGCACTGCCGCTTTTGAATAGTTTGCTTCCTGTTAAATAATAATTTGATACGGGCAGCTCCAATAGTAAGATTGAAGGATTTATCTAGAACTCAGTCACGGAAATTATGTATAAACCCTAATAGTCAATTTACAATTAATTTGTACCTGTGTTGTATTACGCCGTGGACGAGCGCTTCTAATATGAATGGATGGATGATTCAGCTGTGGGCGCCATCTTCTGGTGAGACGCGGGAATTCATTCGGCGCGCGACTCTCTCAGTGCATTCTGGGGATTCTCTAGCCGTTGAGTGTACATCTCTTGTACACTCGTTTTTGCGGTGCATTGTGGGATTGAATGAGTGCACTCGAGAACATCCACTATGGTTTCGAACACCACTTAAAATGGCTGTCCCCTCAAATAGTGCACTATCTGAGGGTATAGGGGGCGATTTCGGATAAAGCCAAGGTCTCTAAGAAGATGTGGGTTCTGTTTTTTAAACTGTATGTTAAATATTCCATATCCAGTGTGTCGTTTATGATATTTTTATATAATTCAAATGTTGGAGGGTGTTCCTTTTTCCAGTTTAATAGAATACATTTTTTAGATATGTAAGAGATCAGACCTACCCTTTTGATTATGTTGATATATCACATTACTGAAAACCGGCACATGTCTAGCCATAATCTTCCCAGGCAATGCATGAACTAAACAAAAGTGTAACTTGAATGTGAGTCATGAGTGGGTTTGGATGAAAGCATGAATGTAAAGGTAAGTGAATATGTGTGTGGTTCTCTCAGTGTCTCTGCGCTGGACGAAGCTGCCGCCGGTGCGGACCGGAGGAAGGGAACATGCTCGGGAAGTGCCCTACATGCGCTACGGTCACACGGCGGTGCTGGTGGACGAGACCATATACATCTGGGGCGGCCGGAACGACACAGAGGGCGCGTGCAACGTGCTGTACGCCTTCGACGTCTGTAGGTGTCCGGTGTGCTTACACTGATGTGTGCTGGAAATCCTTTACCTAACCCGGCCAAACATGGCCAGCCTTTTAAAAGTACTTGTGAATCCCTTATTATGATGTATTATTACAAAATCTTACAAATAGTCTTTTTATCAACTTCACAAGCAATATTTTGCAGGCTAGTCATTTTTGAGTTTAATGAGGTGGGCAGCTTGTCATGTCCAGGTTGCTGAATTATGGATGTGCACCGCTGGCCAGAATGATCAAACACTAGTATCTCCAGCAGCTAAAAATGGTGTCAAGTCAGTTATTTCTATTGTCTGCTGTAGTGTGTCAGAAGGAAATATCAGTGTTGGCCATTAATAGTAATAATCCAGTGAGATGTTTGAGATCTGATCTGATCATCATCAGTCTGTCTGGAATGACATGAAGAAACAGAACAAACTGAGACTAAATCCAGAAGAACTGTGTCTCCAAGACGCTTCAAGAAACCTCCTGTAAAGCTACAGTGCTGTTAAAAGATTTAGGCACTTGTGTAAAAATGCTGTAAAATGAGGATGCTGTCAAAAATAATGTTCAAGTTTATTTGTATAGCGCTTTTTACGATACAAATCATTGCAAAGCAGCTCTACAGGAAATTCAGTTTCCACAATATATTTATATATCGCAGAACCTTAATATATTTATGCAAAATGTGGTAATTGTGTATGTTGTCTGAGCGTTGGCATCCTCTGAGGTCCTCTGAGGGGTTGGCATCATCTTTTCTCAGGTGTTCGGTCATCTCAGATCATTTAAGGGTTGGATCCAGACTGAAGCTTCTGTCATTCCTAGTTACCACGGGATGTTAATCAACAGAGAAACAAATAGAGACATAATTAGCGTAGCTGCTGTTCCATCTCAGCAGAAATGATTTGTTCAGCCCAAGCTAAAGAATAATAATAATGTACATTTGATCAGATATAACTGCAGTACAAGATTATAAGATGCATTATGTGAATGCTTGGCTCAAGAGATGTGTCTTTAATCTAGATTTAAACAGAGAGAGTGTGTCTGAACCCCGAACGTTATCAGGAAGGCTATTCCAGAGTTTGGGAGCCAAATGTGAAAAAGCTCTACCTCCTTTAGTGGACTTTGCTATCCTAGGTACTACCTAAAGTCCAGAGTTTTGCGACCTTAGGGAGCGGGTTGGATTGTAGCGTGGTAGAAGACAAGTTAGGTACGCAGGAGCTAAACCATTTAGGGCCTTATAGGCAAGTAATAATAATTTGTAAATGATACGGAACTGAATAGGTAGCCAGTGCAGAGACTGTAAAATTGGGGTAATATGATCATATTTTCTTGAACTGGTAAGAACTCTAGCCGCTGCATTTTGGACTATCTGTAGCTTGTTTATTGAAGATGCAGGACAACCAGCTAACAGTGCATTACAATAGTCCAGTCTAGAGGTCACGAATGCATGAACTAGCTTTTCTGCATCAGAAACAGGGAGCATGCTTCGAAGCTTGGCAATGTTTCTAAGATGGAAGAATGCTGTTTTTGTAACATGGGAAATATGATTTTCAAAGGACAGGTTGCTGTCTAATATAACACCCAGATTTCTGACTTTAGAGGACGTGACAGTGCATCCGTCTAGTTGCAAATTGTAATCCAAGAGATTCTGTGTACTGTTTTTTGGTCCAATAAGTAATATCTCTGTCTTATCTGAATTTAATAGGAGGAAATTATTGATCATCCAATCTTTTATATTTTTAACACAATCTATTAGCTTAGATAGTTTAGAAGTTTCATCTGGTCTTGTTGAGATATATAGTTGAGTATCATCAGCATAACAATGAAAACTAATCCCGTATTTTCTAATAATATTACCAAGAGGCAAAATGTATATTGAAAATAGCAGAGGACCTAGGACAGATCCTTGTGGTACTCCATACTTTACTGGTGATAATTGTGATGACTCTCCTTTTAAATGAACAAAGTGGTAGCGATCGGACAGGTAGGATCTAAACCATCTTAAAGCCTGCCCTTGAATACCAGTATAGTTTTGTAATCGATCTATGAGTATATCATGGTCTATAGTGTCGAACGCAGCACTAAGATCAAGTAATACTAGCAATGAGATGCAGCCTTGGTCTGAAGGAAGAAGCAAGTCATTTGTAATTTTAACAAGTGCTGTTTCTGTGCTATGGTGAGGCCTGAAACCTGACTCAAATTCTTCATAGAGATCATTTTTTTGCAAGAAGGAGCACAATTGAGTAGACACCACTTTTTCTAAAATTTTAGACATAAACGGAAGATTTGAAATGGGTCTGTAATTTGCCAGTTCATTAGAATCTAGTTGTGGTTTCTTAATAAGAGGCTTAATAACCGCCAGCTTGAATGGTTTTGGGACGTGACCTAAAGATAACGATGAGTTAATAATATTGAGAAGCGGTTTTTCTGCTACGGGTAACAACTCTTTCAGTAGTTTAGTGGGTACAGGATCTAATAAACACGTTGTTGGTTTAGATGCACTGATAAGTTTATTTAGCTCTTCCTGTCCTATAGTTGTAAAGCACTGCAGTTTTTCTTTGGGTGTGATGAATGAAGCTGAAATACTAGACGCAGTAGAATCTACATTTGTTATTGTATTTCTGATGTTATCTATTTTATCAGTAAAGAAATTCATAAAGTCATTACTATTAAACTGTGAGGGAATATTTAGATCGGGTGGTGTCTGTTTATTTGTTAATCTAGCCACTGAGCTAAATAAGAGCCTTGGATTGTTTTGGTTATTATCTATGAGTTTGTGGATATGCTCTGCCCTGCAGCTTTTAGAGCCTGTCTATAGCTGGACATACTGTTTTTCCACGCAATTCTAAAAACTTCCAAGTTAGTTTTTCTCCATTTGCGCTCAAGAATACGAGTTTCTTTCTTGAGAGAATGGGTATAACTGTTGTACCATGGCGCAGTACGTTTTTCTCTAACCTTTTTCAATTTGAGGGGGGCAACAGCTTCTAATGTATTAGAGAAGATAGTGCCCATGTTGCTAGTTATTTCGTCTAGTTCATGTGTATTTATGAGTACACAGAGCAGTTGAGATAAATCAGGCAGGTTATTTGTGAATCTGTCTTTGGTGGCTGGAACAATAGTTCTGCCCGGACGATAACGCGGAGCCATATAACTAATATCAGTAATAGGCAGCATGCACGATACAAGGAAATGATCAGTAACATCATCACTTTGAGGTACGATATCTATATCAGTAAGATCAAGTCCATGCGATATAATTAAATCTAGCGTATGATTAAAACGATGAGTGGGCCCGGTGACGTTTTGCTTGACTCCAAGAGAGTTTATTAGGTCAGTAAACACAAGTCCTAACGCATCATTTGTATTATCAACGTGAATGTTACAATCTCCGACAATTAGCAGTTTATCAACATTAACTAATAGATCTGAGAGGAAATCTGCAAATTCTTTTAGGAAATCTGTATATGGCCCTGGCGGTCTATACACAGTAGCCAGAGCAAGAGACAGGAGAGATTTCTTCTGCATATCTAACAGTGTAACATTAAGCAGAAGTATTTCGAATGAGTTAAACCTCCTGTATCCTGTTTTCTGAGTAACATTGAGAATATCACTATATATCAAAAATAATGTCATAAATAGATTTTCTTGATCAATTAACTTCTAGTAACTAAACTAAATCAACATTTGTAGTGAGCATGCTTTGTGTTTAAAGCAGCTTTTGTCCTCGGTGCTCTTGAGCAGAGTTTCTCAGGAGCTTTGCAGGAGGTTTCTTGAAGCAGCCACAGTTCTTCTGGATTTAGTCTCAGTTTGTTCTGTTTCTTCATGTCATTCCAGACAGACTGATGATGATCAGGTCAGATCTCAAACATCTCACTGGATTATTACATTGTCTTGAGAAAGCCAATTTACTGAAATGCTGTTTAAACTTCTTCTTTAACTTTAAGCTTTAACTCTACAGACTCCAAACTCAGCCCAGATCTCCAGACTGATCTGACCGAGTGTGCTATATCTTTTCTAACTGATCAGATTTACGGTTTTCATAAAAATTAAGATTCAATATCATAAAAATCCCATAGATTCACATTGACGGAATGTTCAGATGAGCCAAGACTATTCAAACTCCAGCTGTCACAACTCCCAGAATCCCTTGAGGCTCAGTCAGACTTTCCTTCTATGTACTATTTCTAACCCATTCAAACACATCTATCTATCTGTCTATCTGTCTGTCTGTCTGTCTGTCTGTCTGTCTGTCTGTCTGTCTGTCTGTCTATCTATCTATCTCTATTTAGCATTTACATTTATTCATTTAGCTGATGCTTTTATCCAAATCGACTTACAATTGCTATATATGTCAGAGGTCGCACGCCTCTGGAGCAACTAGGGGTTAAGTGTCTTGCTCAGGGACACATTGGTGTCTCACAGTGGATTCGAACCCGGGTCTCTCACACCAAAGGCATGTGTCTTATCCACTGAGCCATCACCACCCCACCATCTATCTATCTATCTATCTATCTATCTATCTATCTATCTATCTATCTATCTATCTATCTATCTATCTATCTATCTATCTATCTATCTATCTATCTATCTATCTATCTATCTATCTATCTATCTATCTATCTATCTATCTATCTATCTCTCTATCTATCTATCTATCTTTTTGTTGCATATATCCTTTTTATGAATAATTCAGGTCACTAAAGCTGTGCTCATGAACTGAACCGTTTTCAGTTTATTTGTCTCACCGCAAACATGATTTTGATCTCGTTTTCTCTTGATCATCACAGTTTCGCTAATATCATTTGACACTTTCTCTGGTCATCTGCAAACTTTTTTAATCAGCCAAACATCATCCACTAATCACTGACATCTGTGATGATGAAGAGAAATCCTCCTCTTCCTCCTCCAGGACAGATTTACAGTGACAGACACAGAGCTAATGTACTTAAGATCAAAGCATCTGCTTAGAAATGACTTTATTCTGCTACAAACCATGAAAGACAGAAGAACCTTCCTTGATCCAAACCTTGTGTGTCTGTTGTCTGTGTGTGTGTGTGTGTGTGTGTGTGTATCTGTGTGTGTGTGTCTGTGTGCGTGTGTGTGTCTGTGTCTGTGTGCGTGTGTCTGTGTGTGTCTGTGTGCGTGTGTGTCTGTGTGCGTGTGTCTGTGTGTATCTGTGTGTGTGTGTGTGTGTGTGTGTCTGTCTGTGTGTGTGTGTCTGTGTGTATCTGTGTGTGTGTGTCTGTGTGTGTGTCTGTGTGTGTGTGCGTGTGTGTGTCTGTCTGTGTGTGTGTCTGTGTGTGTGTGCGTGTGTGTGTCTGTGTCTGTGTGCGTGTGCGTGTGTCTGTGTGCGTGTGTCTGTGTGTGTCTGTGTGCGTGTGCGTGTGTGTGCGTGTGTCTGTGTGTGTGTGTGTGTGTGTGTGTGTGTGTGTCCTCAGGTCAGCACCGATGGTTCACCCCCAAGATCTCCGGGTCGGTCCCGGGCGCCAGAGACGGACACTCGGCCTGTGTTCTGGGAAAGGCCATGTACATCTTCGGCGGATACGAGCAGCTGGTGCGTAACTGCAGAGACTGACTGATTATAATCAGCTAACGAGCATGTGATGAAGCGTCTGACCGTGTTTGTGTTCTCAGGCTGACTGCTTCTCCAATGAGATTCACAAGCTGGACACCAGCAGCATGTGCTGGTCACTAGTGAGCGCCCGGGTGAGTGTGAATCCCTCAGAAACCTCACTAGAGTCTCTTATCAAACAAGTGTGCTCGTGCATCATGACATCATCGCTGTGCTGTAGCAGAGCATCATGGGATTTAAGGTCTGCCCTCCAATACTTCTCTACTGTAGTATAGCAGGTGAAGAACAGTATGTGAACAGAGTAGTGTGTCTCTATATGTGACGTACCAACAGAGCTGAGATGTTTTTTTAGATCTTAAGTCTCTTTTATTTGTCCTTCTGTCTTGTTGGAGAGAGGAAGTTTAAAACTAATTTTCCAGTGATTTTTTTCTTCTGTTTTTGCTTCTTTGCATAAAGAAAACGATATATACAGTATATACATAAATGATAGAAATATAATTGCTCTTGTTATTCCGTAGTTTTATTAATTAAGTTTAGTTGGTATTCTGTCCTAAATGCGTGTTCCATCTACGCAACACTAACAGATAGCTAACAGTCAGAATTCAGATAAGAGGCAGACGCAGGAGTAAAGTTGAACGTTTTACTGTTAGGCTCTTTCCTCTTCCGTTTCTTATTCTTTTATTTTTTGTAAAAAGGCAAAGCCTTTCCAAGGCACACAACGCAAAGGAAACAGAGTAAAGAACTTCTTGGACAACCGCATGGAGAGAATCTGGAACACTGCCATTATTTTCTAGTTAACCTCTAACCCAAGAGTCACATGGTCTAAATCAACCACAAAGAAAATAGCTCACAATTATCAATGTTCTTTGTTGTTACACCAAACTGCCACAAGATGGTGCTAAAAAATAACAAACCAATGCATGACATGACAGAGAGTCTTTCGAGAGTGTGTGTGCGAGGATGTAGATGGAAGTTACATTGAAATTAATTTTTATTCACTAAAATGCAAAAACATCTTAAAAGTGTATTTTTGGCAGCTGCAGCAGAGCTGTTTTCTCCTTTGTGTTTTAGTGAACAAATATACATTCAAATTTCATTCACTTCCATTCACATGCTTGGATGAAAAGACTCCTAACCTTCACTGCTGATCAAGCACTACTTGCAGTTTTAGCTCAGATGAGGGATATTAGATGATCATATAATTCACCGTTTAAGAACGGATCTGTGTAGTCAGCTGACTGTGTATTGAGACGCAGCCGGTGTTTGTGGTCTTCTGTCACTAGATGGCATCATAGAGCTTCATCAGGCCTTGATCTGTGTGTCTAATAGAGCAGAATGGTATCGACTGTATTTCTCACTCACTGTCAGTGTAGTATCAACAGACAGCTGTGTGTGTGTGTGTGTGTGTGTGTGTTCGTTCACTGCCACATCTGGTGTGTTGTCTGTCTCTGAGGCGTGTGTTTGGTCTCCTCAGGGCACGCCGGCTCGATGGAGAGACTTCCACTCTGCGACCATCATCGGCACAAAGATGTTTGTGTTTGGAGGAAGAGCGGATCGATTCGGCCCGTTCCACTCCAACAACGAGATCTACTGCAATAAAATCAAGATCTTCGACACGGAGACCAACTGCTGGCTAAACACACCGACTGTACAGCTGCTGCCCGAGGGACGCCGGAGCCATTCTGCCTGTGAGACACACACACACACACACACACACACACACACACACACTCACTCACTCACTCACACACACACACACACACACACACACACACACACACACACACACTCACACTCTCACACGCGCACACTCTCACACACACTCACACACACACACACACACACACACACACAGATATGCACACTCACACACACACACACACACACACACACACACACACACACACACACACACACACACACAGATACGTGCACACAATCACACACAGATATGCACACTCACACTCTCACACGCACACTCACACACACACACACACACACTCTCTCACACACACAGATATGCACACTCACACACACACGCACACTCACACACACACACACACACACACACTCTCTCACACACACATATATGCACACTCACACACACACACGCACACACACACAGATACGTGCACACAATCACACACAGATATGCACACTCACACTCTCACACGCACACTCACTCACACACACACACTCTCTCACGCGCACACTCTCCCACACACTCACACACACACACTCTCTCACACACACAGATATGCACACTCACACACACACGCACACTCACACACACACACACTCTCTCACACACACAGATATGCACACTCACACACACACACACACACAGATACGCACACACACACACACACACACACGAGGTGAAACTGAGGATATGTGTTGTTTAGTCTCAGTTTTTCTTTGTTTTCCTCTGAAAGTTGCCTATAATGGAGAATTGTACATATTCGGTGGTTATAATGCCCGTCTGGATCGACACTTCAACGACCTCTGGAAGTTCAATCCAGGTGATTCTTCTCATTCTTAGCTGTTCATTACACGTATGTTTGTCCGTCTCATTTTAGTTAATGATAGTAATGTCATTTATGTTGTTTGACATGATCTGTTTGAGTTCAGTTTCAGCTGATGCTGTTGATCTTCAGCTCTGATGTCTGTGTTCACACACATCTGTTCTTGTGTTCAGAGGCGTTCTCCTGGAAGAAGGTGGAGCCCAAGGGCAAAGGCCCGTGTCCCAGACGCAGACAGTGCTGCTGTATGGTGGGAGATCGCATCATCCTCTTCGGAGGAACCAGGTGAGCTTCTGCTGTGTGCTTACTGGCCTCTGAAACTCTGCTTCTGTCAAAGTGCTGCTCATTTTTCCCATTTTGGCATAGCTTCTTTATATCTATCTATCTATCTATCTATCTATCTATCTATCTATCTATCTATCTATCATTTTATCTATCTACCATTCTATCTATCTTTTTTTTTTTCATTTTACACTATTGACACACTATTTCCTTTTCTTTTTTTTTTTTTGGATATTGTGCAGTTGCTTTGACACAATTTACATTTAGAATGATCGTCAAGTCAAGTCACCTTTATTTATTTTTATTTAAATTTATCATTTTTATTAAAATGATAGATATAATGATAGATATAAGGATATAATGAAGCTATGCTTCAAAATTGGAAAAGTGAGCAGGATATTTGTTAATTTCCTCCGTAATGATCTCTATACAGTTATAGAGTAAACATGCACACAGGCTTCATCGAATACTCCTTGCATCTGTTGATTTCATCTTATGTGGATTATTTGTTTTTATTTAGTGCAAATCTTTAGTTTCATCAGCTCTCATATGTAATAAACAACATGATATGCGGCCGGCTGTTGTTAACTAGCTATTAATCAAAACATAAAACATTATTTATCCTGTTTGTATCTGCGAGGTGTCCGTTACACATCTTCTCTGTGTGTTAACGTCAGTATTTATGACTGTCGAATGTCTGACCCCCCCCCCAAAAAAAAACCATATGATTCAATTATCAGTCGACTATCAGCAAGATTTGAGTACTCTGATTCGACTGTGAAAATCCTAGTCGGGACACCCCTAATTGAGGTGTATTGACCAGTCAGGGACTCGTCTGCAGACAAGCCTGCGGCTCAGCGGTCAGACTCAAACCCCTGGAGTCCTGAAGTGCATCCTGAAGGAGCTTTATATTGAGGAAGCAGTGGATTCCCTGCGGCCCCCAGACTCCGGGTCTCCCTGATGATATCCCGCTAGCGGTGTAATGAGCTGGCTAACAGAGCTTTATCAGACGCACTCTTATCCTGGGTCCTGCGGTGAAGCTCAGATTATCCATCAGTCTGCTCCACAGCGGCAGATAGCATCGGACGCTTGTCGTTAGACGGCCGCTCAGCCGGCTCAGTGCACGGCATTGTGGGAACTCGAGGAGGTTTGAGCAGCTGAACATCAGGCTTCAGACGTCAAGCAGCAGGCGTCCAGCCCTTAAGTGTATTTATACAGCGCTTTTCACAATACACATAGTTTTCAAAGCAGAGCATCATGATGTTCATGCTTATAACATCTTATTATCTTCATGCCTCATAGTTGCATTTATCAGATTAGATTAGGTCCATTTTGCGAGAGTATAAACAATCAAGCTGTTGAGATTTGCTATATAGTATTTATCAGTTTACGTGAGTGTATAAAGGACATAATTTCATGTGACCCTGGACCACAAAACCAGTCATAAGGGTACATTTTCCAAAATTGAGATTAACGTTTCATACATCATCTGAAAGCTGAATAAATAATCTTTCCATTGATGTATGGTTTGTTATGATAGCACAATATTTGTCTGAGATACAACTATTTGAAAATCTGGAATCTGAGGGAGCAAAAAAATCTAAATATTGAGAAAATCTCCTTTAAAGTTGTTCAAATGAAGTTCTTAGCAATGCATATTACTAATCAAAAATGAAGTTTTGATATATTTACGGTAGGAAATTCACTAAATATCTTCATGGAACATGATCTTTACTTAATATCATAATGATTTTTGGCATAAAAGAGAAATGTATAATTTTGATTGTTGGCTATTGCTACAAATATAGCTGTGCTACTGATGAATGATTTTGTGCTGCATGGTCATAAATACAACTTTAAATAAAAAGCTGAGTGGTAATATAGTATGATTTTGCATCAAAATTGCAACAAAAAAGTTTCTGTTTTTATCTGAGGAGAGTATTTGAATCAGTTATGTGAAGTGATTTAGTAAGGTTTGCACTGGTCAGTTTACTGGTATTTTCACTTACACTTAAAAGTCAGGTCAAGTCTGCTTTATTGTCAATTCTTCCACATGTACGGCGCATACATACAGAGAACTGAAACTGCGTTACTCTCAGACCCTTGGTGCATACAGTTAACATTAAACACTGACAGTAGACGTTCAAATACAGATAAATACAGTTTAAACATATGTACATACAACTATACAGATATACAGATGAGGACATTGTAGAAAAATAAAGAAAGAGATAAAGTGGCATAAGGCACATGGCAGAATAGATAGAGTGCAAACCAGTTAAATAAAACTAAACTGTGCAGTTATATGTGTATATGTATAGAGTGTATATATATATGTATAGTGCAAGACAGCTGCCAGTAGTTGTAGATTTGCACTGCTTCGTAGATTTTTGGAAATGATCAGCATCAGTAGATCAGCATAACTTCACAATCCCATCGGTGCTTTTATGACATTGTGCTCTCTCTGTAATTTACCTGTTTAGTAAATCTGGCCCTTAATCTTTTATGCATTTAAATTCAGTATCTGAGGCTGTGGAACAGCAGAATCTGTGTTTAACGGAGACAGAGCTCAGGGGCCCTGAGTTTGTTTGAAGTGAAGTGAA
>NC_136744.1:31711155-31721155 GCF_936440315.1 Barbus barbus
CAATTCTTCATAAGAGGAATGTGTTTGTGTGTGCTGTGATTAGTGTGTGCGATTTGTGTGTTTTAGGAGAGTTTTATGATCATTACATTATAGTGTAGTGTTGATAGTGAAAGCTGTGTGAAGCTGTTTGAGTGTGAAGTAAGTGTGTGTGTGTGTGTGTTTGGCCACTTACGGCAGAATAAACAGGCCTGCTGGGCCAAAGAGAGGCGTGAAATTTAGCCACTGCTCTGATTTATGAGCTGCAGGGGAACCCCCATCTCACCTAACCCAACCCCACACACACACACACACACACACACACAGTTACACATACACACACACACACACACACATGAACACACGCACACAGTCTCACACACACACACACACACACACACACAGTTACACATACACACTAAGGATGGTAAGATTCACCAATTTGCATCGGAGCATCGGCATAAAAGTTAACGATACGATGTATCAATTTAAAAAAGTGTGCATCAGATACAAGTGCGTATTTGTACCACTATGCATCATTTCTAATATATTTGCATTTGTAAAAACTGATTTATTTATATATAATTATTAGTAGATGCGCTGTACTTTTATTATTTGGAAAGTGATCAATAATATTTTATATTATATTGCTTTCTCCTCTCTAAGCTGTTTCTCTAGCGCGTTCTCTCATCACCGCTGCTGTGTGAATATGACGTATCACAACACCACGGAGAACATAGAATATAGATTAACATAGCTGTCTGTCTGAACCAAAGAAATAAAAGCGAACTGTCTGTACTGTATTGAATTGCATAGCATCATGTTGTTCCATTGCATCATATTGCATTATCCCTCTGGGGTCTGAGGTGATTTTGGGGCCCTTGAGATGTGTTGACATGCCCTGATATTTGTGCTTATTTCAGCTACTTATAACATACTATTGACCAACATGTAATTTTTTTGTACTCAGCACAAACTGTGCTACAATAATATGTGACCACGGTGGATGTACATGTTTGCATTATTTAGAAAAAAAAATATTATGCGTGGTTTTGGGGAAGTTTTGGGGAAAAAAATGTAGCTGAAATGAGGCATAAAAGCCACACTAAATCGTCCTGAATAAGACTTTTGTGTAATCCATCTTCTAGGCTAGAATATTTACTTCACAATTATGTGAAAATCATTCAGCTTACTCATTCACAGAAAACAATATATTGATTTAAATTTTTAAAGACATGTTTTGTGATAGAAAGCGTATATGCGAGCGGGTGGTAATGGGCTTGAATATTAAGGGATTCTCACCTGAGAGACAACGGGCCCTCCCCTAAAGCTGCTAATGGCCCATCAGTGTGACTGTGACTGAGGCAGGTAACACAGAGAGTGTGAGGAGTGTGAGGTTTTTAAATTATTTGTATTGTATTTACAACACAGTATAATCAAAGCATACATAATGAAGGTCAAAGACACATTATTGTGCACTGATCTAACCACAGAGATGTGAACAGACTTTGACTCGTTCCTGCAACAGATTCTGTTCAACAACATTTACTTATTTCCATGGATTCAAGAAGAAAAAAACATAGTCAGTAGTCAAGGATCTTGTTTTACCATAGAATATCAGTGTAGTTGACCATCTGATGTTGGTACGGCGCTCTCAGAGGAAAACATCTTGAAGAAAGTCATCAGGATTCATCTGTGGTGCAGGCACCTGATTCAATAAAATACAAACAACCTAAAACATTTGTGAGCATGTTAACATCAGGAGCATATATATATATATAGGTTTTATGGACCTTTTATATCTGAGAAACTATTTATTATTGTTTAGCACGTTATTTAAATCTATTTTTGAACAGAGAAGACTATTAATAATAAACATGTTGTAAACATACTTAGACTCGTAGCATTCATCATGTTACAATATACTCTCATATTACTTTTATTGTTCTATATAGAGCATGAAAACATACTCGTGCCGTAAGAAATTTAAATACAATGAATTGTCCATCATAATCAAACACTGTAGTCTGGAGTTACAGTTTGGGAAAAACACAACTATGATTCTGCAGCATAGACTCATGTATGCTGTGAACCACAAAAGGATGTACTTTATACTATAAAAAATATTTCATATCTGAGAAACTATTTATTATTGTTTAGCACGATATTAAATCTATTTGTGAACATTAAACATTCTTAGATGGTAGCATTCATCATGTTGTCGTTTGGGAAAAACCCAACTAAACGCGTTCAGGTTTGGCACAATAACACGCTAACTAATGCAAAAAACAAGCTTTACTCATCAGATCGATCGATGTCTTCTGGATGAACTCTCCTCTTATTCTGAGGTAAATCCAGCCTTTACTCAGCGCGTCTTCTTCCAGAAACGAGCAGTAGCAGAGATGAACAGAGTCTCGTGACTGTGTGTTTGTTGGGCGTCTCCAAGCGCGCGCGCGTCACGTGGTTATTTACATGTGAACACGAGGGGGCGGGATCTCATTAGAAATAATGAGTTAGACTGGACAGACTGAACATGGTGTCGGTTTCATACGGATTACTTCATCACAGAACGTTTTTGATATGACTTCATTTGAAAGTAGACACTTCAGGCTTTCTATGGAGATAGCTCTCATGTTTCTGTGTTGAGTATTTGCTGAGTTACACTTCATGTTAGTGACGCGTTACTCTAAACAGATCGCGGAGACGGAGAAGACAGAGAGCGCACCCTGTTGGTTTTCTTTTTTCCCCCAAAACCACAAAGTTTTGTTGTAAGCGTGAGTGTACACAAAAAAATAGACACTTAACAGTTTCGATTGATGTATAACACTTATTTGTGTGACCAAAATCATTTGCACTGATCTTAAAAAAACCGAGCTGGTATCGCCGGCGATACAGCGGGCCCCAGAGGGCACATTGTGTTGAATCGAATCAAGATCAGATCACACTGCATCGTAATACGGGTGAATCGCATCGCATCGGCAGCTGCTTCATGTGTATCTTTAATGCATCGTATCGTTAGCTATGCATCGACATGCATATTGCATCAGCCTCAGGCATGAAGATCCCTAATACACACACACACACTGACACACACATTTTCTTTAGTGGTTTATTAACCACTAAAATCATTGAATGAATTATCAGTCACATGGCCTTTAATGACTCTACATAATTATTACATCACAGCAGTAATTACAAGCCTTTAGCAATGATGATCCAGCCATGGTGAGAACTGAATATCCCACTACTAACTAGTCCTGTAATGGTTAGCCGCTGTTAGTTAGTTTATCAGGATCATTCAGGTGACTCCGTCATCATTTACTCTCCTAATGTCAAACTGTTTGACTTTCTTTTTCTGTAAAAGAAGATATTTTGAGAAATGCCTGCGTTTTGTTTTTTTGTCCATGTAATGAAAGTCAGTGTGGTGCAGTGTTGTTTGAACTCCAGTGTCTTCAGAATATCTTCTTTTACAGAAGAAAGCACATCACACAACATGAGGAAGAGTAAACGGTTCATTCAGATATTACAATCATTCAGTCGTTTCAGATACTGATTGAGTCGGACTGAGTTTAATTTAAGCGAATGTTGGCCCTAAAAATTCAAGCATATTAAATGTCATAATTGATTTTTTATTATTAATCTGTATGCATATTTTGTATGTCTGTTGTGTGTTTGTGATGCGGTGAGGTCGCGTGACCGTGTGTGTGAGTCAGCTGATGTCATCGGTGATGTCGATCTCGTGCCTCTTTGGCCGCCTCGTCTGTGCCGCTAGTCCAGAGATTTGGGACGGGCGCCGGATGTAAACAGGAGCGTGACAGATTGGCATGCTGGGACGACAGCTTGAGCCGCCTCTGTTTGTTTGTTTTGGTTGAGTGTGTTTGAGGATTTATTTGAGTGTTGTTTGCATGCTCGTCTCGCAGCGGCACTCTGCTTTTATGGCGTTCTGGCTTTAATAACCAGTCATGATGTCACTTCCTCTGTGATGACTTAAGCCGCATCAGATGCAGATCAGCGGCTCTTCAAGCTCATGTCTGTCTTTCATGGTTAATGCAACCTTTGCCGATGAACGCTCTGATGCTGGTCTTGTATAACGCTGTGAGTGTGTGGCGTATGGGAGAAGAGCTTGATGTCATTGAACGTGTTCAGAAAGGACAGATCTTCTCTAGAATGCAGGAGAACCGAGCTTGTGCTTAAAGATGAAACTAGAACTGAACTGCCGCGTCATGAGTAGGGTTGTAACGGTAAGAGATTTTCACGGTATGATAATCGTCTCAGAAAATATCACGGTATATTAAACAATATTTCTTATCAGTAACAATGACTCTTAAAAGAATAAGAACAAGTTATTTGAGTGAACAAATCCTTTATTGTAAACTTGATAGCATTTTAATGAAAGTTTTCCTTCTGAGGAAAAAAAACAATTACAAAATAAAGCCATAAGCCTTATGTATATCTTTATCACACTTTAACATTTTAATGTTTTAAAATGTTATCAAATAAAAATTTAACAACACTTATTTTGGCAAAGTGCTGCACAACAGAGATATGGCCACAGCCATATCATCCTGCAGCCCAAGACCGGTCGTCCACTGAAGCTAAGCAGGGTTGAGCTGGTCAGTACCTGGATGGGAGACCTCCGGTGAAAACTAGGTTGCTGTTGGAAGAGGTGTTAGTGAGGCCAGCAGGGGGTGCTCACCCTGTGGTCTGTGTGGGTCCTAACACCCCGGTATAGTGACGGGGACACTATACTGTAAAAAGCACCGTCTTTCGGATGAGACGTTAAACCGAGGTCCTGACTCTCTGTGGTCATTAAAAATCCCATGGCACTTCTCGTAAAGAGTAGGGGTGTAACCCCGGTGTCCTGGCCAAATTCCCTCTACTGGCCCTTGTCTATCATGGCCTCCTAGTAATCCCCATACACTTGATTGGCTCTCTCTCTCTCCTCTCCACCTGTAGCTGGTGTGTGGTGAGCGCACTGGCGCCGTTGTGCTGTGGCTGCCGTCGTATCATCCAAGTGGATGCTGCACACTGGTGGTGGTTGAGGAGAGACCCCCCACATGATTGTAAAGCGCTTTGGGTGTACAGCAATACACAATAAAGAGCTATATAAATGCATCATTCATTCATTCAGGTATTCTAAGTTAAAACATGGACAAACATGATATTATATAATGTTATATTATATAATGTTATATTATTATTGTTGTCATAACTTTTAAGTACATTGTACAATGCTAATTTATTTCTGTCAGGACTTTTATTTTGACGGGTTGTAGCAGATCTTTGAGTTTAGTGTATTTGATGGTTTTTCTCAAATAAAGCTGTTTTTCTCTCAGAGCAGCTCTGCTGATGTTCATGTTTCTGTAGACGCTGAGAACACCGTTAGTGTCATGCATGCATACTTCAGTATGTAGTAGATATAACGGCGCCACTCATATCTACTTTTGATTTATCCATCCATCAGATTGCGCGGTTTAAGTGACATCCTCGGTAACGTTATACTGTCATTTCAGCAGAGTGAAGCAGCCGAAAAATAAATTGCATATAGTGAGATTATTATATATATTTTTTTCATAATTTTTTTTAAAAACTGTAGATATGCAAATGTTTACGGTATGATAACCGTGTACGTTCAAGCCGCGATAGACTGTCATACCAGTATATCGTTACAACCCTAGTCATGAGTGTGATTCGGTCAGAAGTAATTTCATCTGACATCACTCTTTTGATTGGTCACTCAGAGCTCTGGTCGTTTCTGATTGGTCAGCTGATTTTCATCTTAGCCGACTTTACTCTCGACGATGGTTGTGACATCATCTACAGGATACAGTAAAAATGTATGAAACTGAAGTATGAATTATTTTTAAGTCTACTCTTAAACCTTTTCCCCTTGGCATTCAGTATTTCTTGACTTGCTGTGCAATGATTTTCTGTTTTGGTGAACCTCACCCATTTTACGGTCTGTTTTATTGTTTATAATCTTGTTGATCTGTTTTGTTTTGCATACTCTGTGCAGTACTTTGGTCGACTTCGGTTGTTTTAAAATGTGCTATATAAATAAATAAATATTGTATTGTATTGAATTCAAGCCATATTTATTTCTATAGCACTTTATACAACACCGCTTCACAGTGACAAACAGGAAAATATCAGAATCAGTGATGCAAACTTCATAAATATGAGACAAACTCGATTCAGCTATAACACAGCTGTAAAGTTTTGTTCTCGTATGATGGTGTCAGTGCAGTCATATTGATAATATTACTGAATATTAAGCATTTTAAACCCAAGCCAAAGGGACCCAAACTCCATCAGGTGACAGAAATGGAGAAAAGACAAATCTTGTGAGGAACCAGACTAAACCAGACAACTGAAAGGAGTAACAACCACGTTCCACGAGCAAAATCACTCCTGAAAGTTCATATAATGATGGTAACATAACAGAGCTGAACATCTCTCTACTAGACTCAATCAGAGCGGCAGACAAACGTCTGTGATTTGTAGATGTCAGAATAATGTTTCTCATCTGGGTTATTTGAGAGCGTAACCCAGTCCATCCATCCAAAACTGACTTTCTGCGTTTCTTACAAAAGCCAGTCACCTCCGAGGCCCCAAACATCCGTTGTTTTCCCAGCTCCCTTGTTTACAGCCAAGAGATAAGGGCATTTCTCCGATAATTTGTGCAGATTGTTGTTTTCACACGGGCTGATATCAGCTGGATTCGGCTCTGTTTCTGCTGCATCTATATTTAAACCCAGACCACATCAGCATCTCTCAGACGTTATTAACCGCTGCTCTGATGTCCAGACCTGAGACTCCGATCCAGGTGAAAGATCAACTCTTCCTCACGGATCACTGTATAGGGTCTTATTTGGTTATTGTCCACTGAGTGTTTCTATTGGCTGTTTAGCACTGATGTTTTCTCCCAACGAGGCATCCTAATGCGCCTGTGCTCCACAGATAAGCTGTTCCACAGGAAGTCATAGCGTACGATGAGTTCCTGACCATCGTCGGCTCATCGGGAAAGAGGAAGAGGAAACACAACGCACATTAGTTCCTGTCAGAACCAGGAGCGCATTAACGTGTGTGTGTGTGTGTGTGTGTGTGTGAGATCCTGCTGTGAAGGAAGTTTGAAGGTTTCTGTGGAGAAACAGTGTCTCCCTCTCAGTGGGTTCAGACGGGCAAACAAATCAAACGGGGGCTCTCATTTCTTCATTAGTGACCTTTTAAGAAGGTGACGCTCAGGCTAATGAGGTGATTGTAGCCAGAGAAGCTTTAGAGGATTCCAGTGACATTCCCAGTGGTGTTACGTCCAACAGTGAGTGTGTTTTCATAGGGCAGTGGGGGGGTGTGTGTGTGTGTGTGTGTGTGAAGGGGGAGGAAACTCCTCAATGATACTCTGCTGATCATGTAACACAAATGAGCCGTCAAACACCAGGAAACCTCATAAACTCACAAAACACTTTCACACCTTCAGGCGCTCAGGTCACATCGCTGTTCATCTATCGCTCTGTCTATTTCTGTCTCTGTCTGAGAGGGTTCGGAGCGGATCAGAGCTTTATCTTTATCATCCAGCGGCTGTCAGTCTGTGATCATTCAATCATTTCTGCTACTGGAAACCAACAGAACTCAGCATGCTGAGACTGAATCTGTCCAGTCAACTTTATTTCTATAGCACTTCATACAATACAAATTAATTCAAAGCAGCTCCACAGAGAGGATAATAACAATCAAACAGGTTTGTATAAATGTGTCTCTGCATCAGTGTCTCAGCAATGGATGCTCTGCAGTGAATGGGTGCCGTCAGAATGAGAGTCCAAACAGCTGATAAAAACATCACAATAATCCACACCACTCCAGTCCATCAGTTAACATCTGGAGAAGACAAAAGCTGAAACAAATCCAGCATTAAGAAGTTTTTAACTAAAATATAATAGTCCATAATCCATAATAACTAAAGTGTTCTGGTCTGAATCAGGAGAGAAATCTGCAGATCAAGCAGCGTTTACAAGACAAAGCAGCTCTAAACAAATATGTGGCTGGATTTTGATGTGAGAGACAACAGCAGATGCACTTTTTCACTGGAGGAAGAGTTATTATGGATTATGGACTCGCATTGATGTAGTGATTTTGTCGCTGTATGAATGAAGTCCACATTTGTTCTGCTGGAGGTTCAGCATTAATGAAGCGCTGTGAAACCTGTCCTGAACTGTTTCTTCTCTGATGCTCTGGTGTCTCTGTGAGTCTGTGGTTTGTGTTTGTTGTGATAGCGCGCCGTTCTCCGGGTTCATAGGGCACGTTTCATTAACTCTGAGCAGCGCGCCGCCGATGAAGGTAAATAAATAGGAGCGAGCGTACGTTAATGTAACGGCCGGCAGGTCTGATAAAGGTCTCGGCGTAATCCGGGCTGCTGACCTCCTGGGGGGTCGGGGGTGTAATGAGTTCCACAGCTGGCCTCCTGGGACCCAAACGCTGATTCCATAGATGCAAACTCCTCACTCTTCAGTGACAACTCACTTTCTGAGATCAAAATAGGTCACAGATGAGATTTGCTTAGATACAACGAGAAAAAGTGTTTTTATGGGGCAAAAATCATAATCACGATTATTTAACATGTTTATGAGTGGGCCATATGACCAACACTTTATATGAGTGATTTATTTTAAGATATTAAATATATATTTTCTGTAAATAAGGTTGCTATGACATCTACATTTTAGACACCGGTGAAAATGTCACAATTCTCAATACCACAGAAGAATACTAGGTACCTATTAATCAAACAAACAAACAAAAAAGTCCTCAATGATTGAAAATAATAAAACTGTCAGTAATAAAAAAAGCAAAGGACAAATGCAATAGAATAAAAAAATACAAATGAAACAAACTATGCTTTAAGGTTTTTTTATTCAAGTATTCAGTTAACAGAAATGAAAAATAAAACAGCATAGTCTGAGTAAGAATGAATCTTTCTTTGTTTCTTATTAAAGCTACAGAAGTCCTTTAGTCAAGAGCAGGGAGTCATTTGTTGTTTGATTAATATAAAGCACTCAGTCAGCAGGAATATTAGGCTGCTGTCACTTTAAGAGCCGCACTGTTACGCATGTATTTTCATTCTCAACTGTTTATGTTCATTTATTACTTGACCGACGAAGGTTTACGTGAATAATCACTAAGCGCAGTATTTTTGCATGTATTTGACCGTTTAGGCGCACACCTTGAGCTAAAAGATGACTTTATAATCCGTGTTGTGCCCCGTCTCTGAGCGCATCACAGAAATCCTCCCGAGGAATAGCACAAGTTCTCTTTAGCGCTTTTAAAAACATCTAACTCTAATACACTTCAATAAATCTAGCACATCCCATTTTGCAAAAGTCACGTTACATGACTTTACTGATTTGCACGTGAAACTGGGCTTTTATTGAGGAGCGAAAGCACGCCGCTGGAAGGAAGCCGAACGGGGTGCAATAATCATTGTATCTCGATTATTGTATTTTCATAATCGTTGGAGGCCGAAATTTTTCGGTTAATTGCACAGCCCTAATACAAGGGTAAATAAAGTTTGTTTCAGGAAGTTTTGTATAGTATTTTACTTGAAAAGCTGTCTAAACAGGGTAATATTTGACGTATTTGAGGTCAGAGATGTGTGAACGCTGAAGAGAGAGAGAGAGGGCAAACATTTAGTATTTTAGGTCATCATTGCCGTCTAATCAGTCAATATTGTCTTAAATAGCCTACATAGCACTTCATTTTTATAACACGAGATCTTGACCAAATATATTCTATCTTGCAACAAGATGTTCAAATTTTTTGTTTTTTTTTGGTGAAAAATTACAGTTTTGGACTGGAAGGCAATAAAAAAATACCTTAAAGTAACTACTAATGCGCATGTAAAGCAAATATCTTTAAAAGAAACTCCCCGATCCACACAATGTTCTCACCTTGTTTCCTCCTAACCTGTTTGCATCTCTGATTCCCTTTAAACCGGCGGCCTGTTTGTTTAAGCAAGATCAGGGACGTAAAA
>NC_136744.1:31728655-31741155 GCF_936440315.1 Barbus barbus
AGGCTCCAGCGTCATCTTCACGTATGAAGCGTGATGGATCTGGCTGCGCTCTCAGTGGACGTGACCTTAATGGGCTTCTATTGAGCAAAGGTTGTGAAAGCTAAATGTTAACTGCTGGAGGAGCTGCGACGGGACGAGACCCACCTGTCGGCCGGCTCGTGTTCACAGGAACCTTAAACTTGTGCCTTCGGCCGAGCACTAATGGCTGGACATCGCCGCTCTCTCCGGGGACGAGCTCCTCCAGACCCAAACAGAGCATTAAGCTCGAGAGCCTGTGCTTGTTTTGACCTCCCTGGAGTCGAGCACTCCTCAGCTCAAACCCACAGCGACTGTGATGAATCACCTGAAGATGATTTCTCTGACAGATCCTTAGACACGGAGCACTCACTTGTTCCCAAAGAAAGATGTGTTTGTGACCCTGGAGCACAAAACTAGTCATATTTTTTTACATTTCGAAATGTATACATCACGTACATGAAAGATGAATAAATAATCTTTCCATTGATGTATGGTTTGTTATGATCGGACAATATTTGTCTGAGATACAACTATTAGAAAATCTGGAATCTGAGGGAGCAAAAAAATCTAAATATTGAGAAAATCTCCTTTAAAGTTGTTCAAATGAAGTTCTTAGCAATGCATATTACTAATCAGAAATTAAGTTTTGATATATTTACGGTAGGAAATTCACAAAATATCTTTATGGAACATGATCTTAATATCCTAATGATTTTTGGCTCATGTTTCCTCATTCGTGGTTCTGTTTGACAGTTTGTGAGCGATCAGAAGTGTGTTCGGTCTCCAGACGGTCTCAGTGAAGATCTTGTAGCTGCTGTCTCTGAGGCAGTGTGTTCGTGTCTGTCAGTAGCACTGCTATAAAGTCCTGTGTTATCTACAGTGTTAAGTGCGGTGACGCTGCAGACGGGAAACTCCACAGACCCTCTTTATTCTGACGATCTTCATATAAAACATCTCCTTCTGAGCTTTGCTTCGGCTCACGCTGAACACAAACGCAGCACATCTCCTCACAGATGTCTTCTGCAGGTCTCGCACTGAATCTACAACCCCAAATCAGAAAAAGTTGTGACGGTATGTTAAATTAAAATTAAACTGAAACAGTACTTTGTTAAATTATCTTTGACCTGTATTACATTGGAAACAATACAACAGCACATTATTTAATGTGTTCCTCATGAATTTAGTTTTTTTCAAAATAAACACGATTCCAATTTTGGTTCTTGCAACACATTTCAAAAAAAGTTGGAACAGTAAAGCATTTACCACTTTGTGATGTTGCCATTCCTTTTCACAACACTTAAAAGACATTTAGGGACTGAAGACACCAAGTGATGAAGTGTTTCAGGAGTAATTGTGTCCCATTCTTCCTGCAAACAAGTCTTAAGGTGGGCAACAGTACGGCGTCTTCGTCACACATTCTCTATTGGAGACAGGTCAGGACTGCAGGCAGGCCAGTCAAGCACCCGTACCCTCTTCCTCCGCAGCCAGGACTTTGTAGTGTGTGCAGAATGTGGTTTTGCATTGTCTTGTTCAAATATGCATGGGGCATCCCTGGAAAAGATGTCTTCTTGAAGGCAGCATATTGTTCTCCAAAATCTCTATGTACTTTTCAGCATTAATGGTGCCATCACAGAAGTGAAGGTTAGCTTTGCCAAGGGCACTGACACAAACCCATACCATGACAGACCCTGGCTTTTGGTCTTGTTGCTAGTAACAGTCTGGATGATCCTTTTCTTCTTTGGTCCAGATCACACGGCGTCCATTCCTCCCTAAAAATACCTGAAATACTGATTCATCTGACCACAGTACACGTCTCCACTGTGTGATGGTCCATCCCAGATGCCTGCGAGCCCAGAGAAGTCGACGGCGCTTCTGGACATTGTTAACATAGGGCTTTCTTTTGGCACAGTACAGTGGATGTAACTACATATTGTGGTACTTGACAAAGGTTTGCCAAAGTAGTCCTGAGCCCATGTGGTGATATCGCTTATAGATGAATGACGATTCTTGATGCAGTGTCGCCTGAGGGATCGGAGATCACGGTTGTTCAGCTCAGGCTTGCGCCCTTGTCCTTTACGCACTGAAATTCCTCCAGATTCCTTGAATCTTTTAATTATGTTATGCACTGTTGAAGGCGAAATATCCAAATCTCTTCCTATCTTTATTTGAGGAACATTGTTTTTAAACATTTCAATCATTTTCTCACGTATTTGTTGGCAAACTGGCGATCCTCGGCCCATCTTTGCTCCTAAAGGACCAGACCTTTCTTGGATGCTGCTTTTGTACCAAATCATAATTACAATCACCTGTTGACATCACCTGTTTCAAATCACATCATTATTTAACCAATTTACCTGATTACTAGCCCTAAATTGCTCCTGTCCCAACCTTTTTTGGAATGTGTTGCAGATCTGAATGACAGGAAAGGATGTATATTTACAAATGAAATGAAGTTGACCAGACAAAACATGAAATATTTTGTGTTCATATTGTCTGCAATGAAATACAAGTCAAAGTAAATTTAGAAATCACTACTTTCTTTTTTTATTTGCGTTTTCCGTACTGTTGCAACTTTTTCTGATTTGTTGTACATTTCTGTGCAGATTCTTGCTCTGATCTGGAGTCAGAGTCGTTCTGTAGATGTCGCTCACTCAGATTGGACAGAGTCAGTCATATATGATGGACACAGTGATTTTTAGCTTCATTCTGTGATTCCAAATCAGACATGTTTGATATTTTGAGCCAGTTTTATAACACATTGTTTGGAGTGACTCAGAAGATCCTCAGTCTTTTAGTGTCTGATGTGTTTTAACCCTCGTGTTGAGTTCTGGTCAGTTTGACCTGGAGAGGATCTTCTTTTTCCTGACAATGCTAGTTCATGTTAAAGCATTACAGTAAACTTAACAACTTTGTGCAAAAAAAAAATTATATATATATATTTTTTTTTTTTTTTTCCCCGCCTACCCTTACACTCAAAAATAACTGGAACAAAACTTTGTTTTTAAGTTTATTATGATCTAATTATCATCAAATCTTGGATTCAATGTTGCTTTCTTTCAATCAGCACAGGTTTTGTATTGATTGAACATTGATCTGAGCTTCTGCACCTCAGTTTCTAAGCCAAAATTATCCACAAATATTTTTCCCACTCAAAAACTGATCAATGAGGCCTACAATCAATCAGCTCCAATAAGAAACACAAACCCTGTGCTGCTCAAAATATTGCATTCATGATTTAGTAATAATATTGCATAAAGAAAGATGTACAAACTATTTTTTTAAAAGAACACTGAATTATGTGAAGGATTTTAATTATACAATTTTAGTTCTAAAGTTATGGTGTATTACAGTCTTATATCCCACAAACATTAGAAAGTGTCTTTGCGTGAAGCTGATGAAAAAGCTGAAGAAATGAATGAAATGTTATTGTGTCTGACTTTATTGTGCTCAAACTCCGAGAGGAATAATAACTAACCTTCACTGTTAATACTGAACTCTCTCTCTCTCTCTCTCTCTCTCTCTGTGCGTGTGTGTGTGTGTGTTGTGATGACGTCACTGCAGGTATTTTTACTCTCGAGCGCTATAAATATCGGGTCAGTCCTCGTGTCGTCACGGCGGAGGGGTTTCTCTGCAGGTCTCAGTTTGAGCTCCTTGAGAGTATATAAGACGGATCATCACACACACACACACACACACACACACACACACGCACGCACGCACACATATCAGAGGTGAGGAGAGCAACTCAACCAGCGCTGACTAACCTAAACTAAACTAACCCAGCTACTGACCTGTCATCTTTGCATGTTACTGGAGTTTTTCAGCATAAATGATTGCGTGAAGCCGCTTTCATCAGTGTGACCCCGACTCCTGTGCTTCCTCAGATCTGTGTGAGGATGAGGATGAGGATGAGCTGCGACGCGAGCGTCAGGCGGAGTCTCCGCGCGTCCAAGCGCGTCAGGTCAGTGACCAGAGCCTTACAACGCCTTCACATTATAATCAATCCTGATGAAACTGTCCTGCTCTGCATGCTAGTGTAGTGTTTACTGTACTATAGGTGTGTGTGTAAGTGTGTGTGTGTGTGTGTGTGTGAGTGTGTGTGTATAGAGCTCCATCCAGGACTCCCTTTTATAAGAAGTTTCTCATTCATTGAAACTCTGTCTTTGAGTATCTCTCACAGGCTCAGTGTCATTCATCCTAACTTACACACAAACTATTAGAGATCATCTTTAATAATAAATAGTGAATGTATATGAGGTTATTAGAGCGGAAAAGAAAAGCAGCCAGTGCAGGTCTGTATGTTTTATCGTCTGGGTTCTGCGTCTGACCGTCTCTCTGTCCTCACGATCGGATGCAGGTCCACTAAAGGAGCATCCAAAGCCCGACGAGACCACATCAACGCAGAGATCCGGACCCTGCGGTCCCTGCTGCCCATCTCGGCTGAGGACCAGGAGCGTCTGTCCTACCTGCACTCCATGTCTCTCATCTGCACCTTCATCAGGAAGAGCGTGCTCCTGTCTGGGAAGGACACTCCGGCAGCAGGGTCTGGATTCGGTCCGGATCCGTCTGGTGCTTCTCCTCTCTACCAAAGCTTTCTGCAAGCGCTGCCTGGATTTATTGTGGCTCTGACCAGAGACGGAAAGCTGGTCTACGTGTCTGAAAATGTGCAGGAGTATCTCGGTCTGTCCATGGTGAGAGAACTGTTCTTTTCTGTTTCACATGCACACACATTTATCCTTCGTTATATTCAGTGATTATTAGGATCAATTTGACACATGCTTGAAAAATTGGTTAAACTATTTATTTCTTCTTGAATATTTCTCGTTAAGGGTTATGAATGTGCATGCAAAGTTTTGACACACAGATGTGTTTTGGAAAGACTGTGGATGTTTTGTTAAAACGTTTGTGTTGGGGTCAAACTCACCCCTTTGTTTCCATGCAATTTCCCAAAAATCCAATACTTTGAAAAATGACAACAAAAATAGATTGTTTAAAAGAATTATTCAATTCCTCACAATTTATATTTTTAAGTCCCTGACAAACTACAATCAATGTTTTATGTTTTTACATGAATCTTTAGTGTTTTACATACACTCTCAGAATTTTTTTTTTTTTTTACAAAAAACACCGGGGCGGCACCTTTTCACAAGGTACTAAAATGCAGTATCACAGGTATATTTGTAGCAATAGCCAACAATCAAAATTATACATTTCTCTTTTATGACAAAAATCATTGATATTAAGTAAAGATCATGTTCCATGAAGATATTTAGTAAATTTCCTACCATAAATATATCAAAACTTAATTTTTGATTAGTAATATGCATTGCTAAGAACTTCATTTGAACAACTTTAAAGGAGATTTTCTCAATATTTAGATTTTTTTGCTCCCTCAGATTCCAGATTTTCTAATAGTTGTATCTCAGACAAATATTGTCCTATCATAACAAACCATACATCAATGGAAAGATTATTTATTATAATATTATTTATTTATATAGCTTTCAGATGATGTATAAATCTCAATTTCACAAAATTGACCCTTATGACTGGTTTTGTGCTCCAGGGTCACAAATGTGCTTTTGTACCTTTTTCTGAGTGTGGGTCAAAGGTCATGCCCAGTTTTTGAGCACCAGTGTTTTATGTTGCCCTGTAGGTGGATGTGCTTCAGGGAGACTCGTTCTATGATATGATGGACGGTCGTGACGCAGAAGCTGTGCAGGTGATTTTGAGAGAGCAGGACGTCTCAGCAGGTGAGCGAGACGTTCAGAAGCTTCCTTCTGTGTGTTGTGTGATGTCCAGATCAGGTCTGACCTCGTGTGTGTCTCTCAGAGGGCAGCTTCGTGTGCCGCATGCACAGCTCCAGAGCGCTCCGGCTCCAGAACACCGGCTGCTGCTCCATGCTGGTGAGGGGGCGATTCCGGGCGGACGCCGCTCTGTTTGTGGCCCTCTGCTCGCCCACGGTCGACAGACTGAAGGACAGCGAGCTCCTGAGGGCCTCCGCCTGCTTCCAGACGCTCCACAGACCGGACATGAGACTCCAGCACGCCCCCTGCAGGTACAAACACCACAGCGCTGTGCTGATCCACCAGCAATCTGCATTTCTGTTAGAGAGTATTGATTTGACGAGATGTGGGAGCTTTCAGTGGGTGTTTTTGAAATGAATGATATGGATGTTGATTGTGATGAAATATGTTTCCACAGCATCTTGTTCCACCTGGGTTTCTCAGCGGAGGAGCTGATCGGTCGATCGTGGTACGAGCTGCTGCATCCGGAGGATCTGGCGCTCGCAGCCGGCTGTCATCGCACACTTAGTGAGTCCACTCACACTCATCTGTGCAAGCACAAAAATAATAATTTTATTCATCAAGGATGCATTAAATTGATCAAAAGTGACCGTAAAGTCAATTTGTGACCCTGGAGCACAAAACCAGTCATAAGGGTCAATTTGTTTAAATTGAGATTTATACATCATCTGAAATCTGAATAAATAATCTTTCCATTGATGTATGGTTTGTTATGATAGGACAATATTTGTCTGAGATACAACTATTAGAAAATCTGGAATCTGAGGGAGCAAAAAAATCTAAATATTGAGAAAATCTCCTTTAAAGGTGCCATAGAATGAAAAACTGTCTTTACCCTGGCATATTTAAATAATAACAGTTCTGTACATGGAAATGACATACAGTGAGCCTCAAACACCATAGTTTTCTCCTTCATATGTAAATCTCGTGATTAAAAAAGACCACTGAAAAACAGGCGAATCAGAACATAACACCGACTGTGACGCAACAGTCGGGATCACTACGCCCCCAACATTTGCATAAACCCGCCCTTGTTCTAAGCCGGCCGAACCATCAGAAGCTCTGCAGGTATTGTAAATAAACAAGCGCGGACAACAGCGAAAATAACACAATAAATGTTATGTTCCAGGCCGTGCAGGGGGTGTGAAGTGCAGGGATGGGTTGGTGTCTGTATTCAGAAAGGCACAGAAAGCAAATAACGCGAGCCACTAAAGGGACATGGTTAGCTCCTTGCTAGCGGTAGCCTGTTACAGTATATAAGATTTCACTCTCAGTAAGGAGAGATGAGGATGATGGCGAATGACTTACAGATCCTGAGCACCACTGACAAGCATCTGATCTTGTGAAATGTGTGGTAAGTACTGTTGCTCCATAATGTAAACATAGTTTGTGTGATCGCGTCTCTTGAAAGTGAACTATAACGCGATCGATGGATCGTTCAAAAGCAGTTTCAATGCCTCGCATATTAATAACGGCTCCCTGATGCCCGCGTTTTATATACAGTATAATTACCCGACGATATAACTGCGAGAGAAAGTATTTAAATATATATTTTCCTCCCTGTGCTGATGAGCCGTACTGTGAAACAGCCAATCAGAGCAGAGCTCATTATTATTCATGACCCTGCCAAATAAGCCAATAACAGACCGTTTCATTCTAGGGAGAAATCCTAGGGTTGTAAATGGACATGTAAAATCGTTTCTGGAGATTTTTTGCCCTTACCTAAGCCACATACCTTCTGTGTAAATATCAGAGAACAATTCAAAATACTGTATCAATGCATTCTATGGCACCTTTAAAGTTGTTCAAATGAAGTTCTTAGCAATGCATATTACTAATCAAAAATTAAGTTTTGATATATTTACGGTAGGAAATTTACAAAATATCTTGATGGAACATGATCTTAATATCCTAATGATTTTTGTCATAAAAGAGAAATGTATAATTTTGACCCATACAATGTATTGTTGTCTATTGCTACAGATATACCTGTGTTACTCATGACTGCTTTTGTGCTGCAGGGACACATATATAATATCGCAAAATATTTATATTTCAAATAAATGCTGTTCTTTTGAACTCTCTATTCATCTGTGAATCCTGAAAAATAAAAAGTTTCCACAAAAATATTGTGCAGCACAACTGTGTTCAACATTGATAATAATCAGAAATGTTTGTTGAGCAGTAAATCAGTATATTATTATGATTTCTGAAGATCATGTGACACTGAAGACTGCAGTAATGATGCTGAAAATACAGCTGCAGATCACAGAAATACATTACAGTTTAACACATATTCACAGAGAAAACAGCTGCTTTACATTAGAATAATATTTCTCTGTTTTTACTGCATTCTTGATCTAAATGCAGCCTTGATAAGAAGAGACTTCTTTCACAAACAATAAAAGTCCTACTGACCCCAAGCTTCTGAGCAGTAGATGACTGTAAGGTGATGACTGTGTTGGGAATCTGCATCTTTACTGACGCACGCGTCTGGTTTGTCAGCTGGAGATGACGGCGAGGCGAGCGCAGAGATGCTGGTTCGACTGCAGCGGCAGGATCAGTCGTGGATCTGGCTGTACGTCTGTGCGACCGCGGACCGATCCAGAGACATGATCGTCTGCACAAACCACGTCATCAGGTGAGCATCTGATCTCAGCTCGTCTCTACAGCAGCCGCTGATTTCTCACTCTTTCTTCATTGTTTCAATTTGATCAATTCTGATTCTTATCGATTCCCAGTTTCGATTCCAGTGTGGTTAAAAAAAGTCAAACATTTAGATATCAGACATATTTATTCTGTTTCTGCATGATTCTGGATAAATGTGACCCTGCAGCACAAAAGCAGTCATCAGTAACACAGGTATATTTGTAGCAATAGACAACAATACATTGTATGGATCAAAATTATACATTTCTCTTTTATGACAAACTCATTAGGGCAGTTGTGGCCTAATGGTTAGAGAGTGGGACTCGTAATCCAAAGGTTGTGGGTTTGAGTCCCCGGCCGGCAGGGATTGTAGGTGGGGGGAGTGAATGTCCAGCGCTCTCTCCACCCTCAATACCACGACTGAGGTGCCCTTGAGCAAGACACCGAACCCCCAACTGCTCCTCTGGACACCATACTTGGCCTCACGTCACGTCCTTTCCTTTTCCTTTCCTTAAGTAAAGATCATGTTCCATGAAGATATTTAGTGAATTTTCTACCATAAATATATCAAAACTTCATTTTTGATTAGTAATATGCATTGCTAAGAACTTCATTTGAACAACTTTAAAGGAGATTTTCTCAATATTTAGATTTTTTTGCTCCCTCAGATTCCAGATTTTCTAATAGTTGTATCTCAGACAAATATTGTCCTATCATAACTAACCATACATCAATGGAAAGATGATTTATTCAGCTTTCAGATGATGCATAATGTCATGGAAAATGGAATGTATATAAATGAATGATTCAATGACTCACTCATAAATACTTCACTCGTTTCATTACTGGATGATCAGTGTTTCTTAATCAATCTCTTGAATGAATGATTCAATGACAAATACATTTTTAACAGCCCCTTTTCACCAGCTAAAAATAAAAATTGCACACATTGATAGGTAGCATTAAAATTGTAATTGTAATTTTAATTTTTAATCGATTTTTGATTCCTAACCCTGCTGATTTTCCCCTGGTTTCTGGTCTGTAGTGAAGCAGAGGCGGTCTATCTCAGAGACAAACTGTACGGCGCTGCGCAGACGTCTCTGCCGGCTTGTGTCCCGAGAGACTGCGATCCGCTCCGGAGGAACTCCGAGACCGGCGCAGACTCGCTGGCGTTTCTCTTCTCCACCCCGCCCTACAGCCCCACTTCCTCCCACTGCTCCTCTGACTTCCTGTCTGACAGTTTGGGTGCGCTCTGTCCGCCTCAGCTGCTCCCTGCCCCGTTCTCTGACCCGTTCTCTGACCCGTTCTCTCCGGTGCTCTGTCCGGCCGAGGCTCACCTGGTCCCGGTGTACGCCGTCTGCGAGGGTCTGGAGGACTTCGGTGTGTTTCTGACGCCTGAGCCCTCGCCCCCTGCGGAGGGACCCTTGCTGTACAGCGAGGCGGAGCGGGCGGAGATCGGGACGCTGGCCCGGCAGATCCGCTCTCTGGCCAGCAGCTTTGACGCCTACAGCAGGACACGACCCGATCTGGCCCCCGGGGCCCTCTGCTGGCCGGAGCCGCTGCTGGACGAGGCCGTCATCGACTGCATCCTCACAGACTGCGGCTGGGGCCGGGGCCCGATGGAGCCATTCCCAGCGGAGCTGCATCCCTGTGTGTTTGCCGCTCCCACGCTTTGACCATCAGCTCACGAGCTCAAGACTCACGCGAGTGACTAGTGCATCATCCCCAGGGGAAAAACTGCACTTCCATAATGTACTTAAAGTGCTGTATTTTCGCACAATAATTTTGTACTTAATATACTAATAATATTTCAGTAATAATATTACAGTTTCCATCCATAAAACAGCTCCTTAGTTACTTTTAATGCCTCAAACCCTACTGATTTAAAGTCCAACAATCCAATTATTCCTAGATTTTTCATAATTTTCATGACTTGCATAGGCACATGAAGTCACCAGTGCAGCAGGCGTATGGAATATGAAAAATTATGGAAATATTGCTTTACATTGATTTTGTCAGGAGAACAGATGATCTGAACACTGAAGTGTAAGTCGTGGCATTACTTTACTCTGGCGTCACACGGCTTGCCCTCATCCCTCTGATCCTGATATAAACTCTATAAAATCTTTTTATAGAATGAAAAGTTTTCTCATGAAATTACATGATTTATTTTGATAAAATATATCATGGAATATAATCATATACGGGTACATCAGAGAAATTATAGCTACAATTAGCTTCAATCAACACATGACAATTAATGAGATTAATACAACACTTTTTCTTAAACGTTACTATTAATCACCACTGAGTGTTTCTAATCACTTCTGACTGTGATCCAGTGTGGATTTTGGTCAAAAGATGAGGCAGATATTATATTGTTAGTAATATTTTAGAAGAATTTAATGTGGAAGATATGCCACTTCTGTGGGGTGTGAAAGAAAAGTGATGTAACTAATTACTGTTGCCAGAAAGTAAAGTAATAATATTACTTTTGAAAGGAGTAACTAGTAATGATTAGTATATTCTATTTTTTGAGTAACTAGCCAGCGCTGCTAGTAACCCAGTATGGCATATTGCCTTCGCAGCCAGTGGCTGGAGATCTGATGAGGAACTGGTTTCTCCTCGTTTCTGAAGAACTATTTACACACCTGCAGTGTTTTATGAATGTGTCCTCTTTCTGAATATGTACCGCCAGTCGTTCTGTTCCTTGTGTTGCTGGTGGCTTGAAGCATGTAGATGTAGTTTTTGTAAACGACTCAATAAGCTTCTCTGCAAACAAACACCGAAGATCCTCAAACCAGTCGAGAGCGATGAGCTAAAGCTACCTCATGAAGCCAGTGAGAGCTTTCTGTGGTGTTGCTGTATATTTATTTTCTGAGGTTTATGTTAGATTTGTAGATCATCCAGCAAACAGACGCTCTTTTTTTATGTATGAATGTAAGGTTGTGTGAAAGTTTCTCTCGCGGCGGTTTGCAATCTCTGTACAAAACCAACAGTTTATTTATATATTCTTGCTCTTTGTTTCTATTTTTGTATGTAATGTCAATAAAGTTGCTATGAGAACTGAAACTGTTTGTTTAGAGTGTGTGTGTGTGTGCGCGCGTGTGTGTGTGTGTAACACATGCACAGTTTTTCACACACAGCTGCTCCAGTCAATGAAACTGCCTTTAAATCACAGTTTTTAGATGATTCAAGTCAGCAACAGTTACAAAAAAAAAAGCTGTAAAATATATCAGCAGGTTAACAAATAACAGCAATAACAATAAATTAAAGCCAGTTCGTTCAGTTGACATTTGAGAACATTGTGTTTATATAAAAACCAACAGGCCAATCATTTACAGTTTCTCTCGAATGCTAACACACTAGAACTGTGTCACGGTGCACAGGACACAGGAACACGCAGACGAGGATATAACTTCAAATAATAGACTTTACTGAAGACATCACAGGACAGGGCAGGACAAGGCAAGGCAAACACAGACATCCAACACCGGGGAGTAACGAGTAGACCAGACAAAGTCAAACTGAACAGACAGGACTAAATAAACAGGTAAATCATAGATAATGAGACAAACATGGCTGGACAAGAATTAACTAATGATAACATTTAACAAGGACAGGAAACAAACCAAATGAGGAAACATGAGGCGGGAACACATGACACACACGACAGAACCCTGACAAACTGATTCATTTCACCCAATTTTCCAAACCATTCATGCAGTTCTCAAAACAAAGACACGTTTCCCAAAACTTGTCTTCACCTGAACACCTGAATGAACACATTTCACCTGTTTTCACACACGTTCCAATTTGCTCAGTGTTTTCTGCAAAACTCTACACAAGAACGGCATCATTTAGCACAGGTTTAACCATGTTCTCATTCAGAAAACGCAAACACAATATAACTACCTCAAGATTCACAAAATGAACACAAACAGCGCACATTTATCCATGTGTGAACATTCAGTAGCAAAACTGATGACACACAGGTCAGAATCTCAGGATGATATGCACAGGAGC
>NC_136744.1:31743655-31776155 GCF_936440315.1 Barbus barbus
TACTCTATACAGGTTCATAATTAATATGAATAATACATAATGTATAATTAATTCTAAAGTAAAGATCATGGTAACCCACTAGTAATGACTCAATTATCAAATTCTTCAAAAGGAATTTTTCAAACATTTCCCACAATCCATTGCACTAACGACACGCACAGCTGTTCACTATCTCGCCCACACCTGATCACCATTTCTCATCACTACTCACTATTTAAGCCTGGGACTTGCTCTTGCTCACCGCCGAGTATTGCTAGCCTGTCTACTCTACAAAGCGGTTTCCTGGTTTTCCTAGTTCGGTTTCCTGTGTTCTGATCCCTGCTCGTGTTCCTGGTTTATTCTCTCTGCCTTGCCCTGTCTGGATATTGTACGCCGATCGTCGACCCACGCTTGCCCAAGGATTACTCTTGTCTCTTGCCTTTGCCATACCTGTTTGCTGTCTCCCGACCCTGCCTGTATGACCATGTCCTATAATAAAGCTTTGCAAATGGATCCGCAAGTCTCACGTTCAGAGGTGGGTAGTAACGAGTTACATTTACTTGAGTACATTTTTTGGGTAACTAATACTTTAGAGTATATTTTAAAATGGGTACTTTTACTCTTACTCAAGTATATTTTTAGAGAAAAAACGGTACTTTTACTTCGTTACTGTGGGCGACTCTCCTCTCGTTACTGTATCTTAATGCAATACAAGTTAAAAATGCTTCAGTTTATTCCAAACGCGCCGTCTACTTTTCTCTGGGCAATGAACGATGCCCATTCGCGAATGATTCATTCTTTTGAGTTGATTCTGTTTAAAGGCTTTATCAAACCAGTTGGCAAACCAGTGAATCGGTTCGCGAATCAGTTTGAATGATTCGTTCAGTTCCCTGCCGCACGCGCTGAGTCTCTGAAGCGGTTCTCTCTCAGATAACAGAGAGTTTAAGAACATCAAGAGCGCTGAAGACGTGGCTTTGGATCTACAGTTCAGGTGAAAGCAAATCTGCAAAGGCTTGTTTGCTAGAGCTATATGAAGATCTTTTATTAGATGAACACCGCGTGTGCTGTCTACTGTTCCACAGGTATAGGCCACGATACCACTATGACATCACCAGTTTGTTGTACATGTAACGTTACCTTACATTAAATACAATGTATTATTTATACATTAAATAAGCTGTCACAGAGTATGAAATGAACACCCGCGGAGCCCGCGTTAGCTCTGCGCAGCGGCGCGCGGCCTGTTCTAGACACAATTAATATTCATATTTTACAATATTTACGCTTGCAAAAATATAGGCTACATTTGTTTACATTTTGCAGAACAGAAGATCCGTCAATATGCATTTGTTTCGTTATGTTCAGAGCAGTCATGTGAGGCGTTTTCAGAGGTTTCAGTGTCAGAGGTTATAGGATAATACATAATTAATTTACTTTAAAATAGAATTTAATTCAGTGATGCAAATCAGAATTTTCATCAGCTGTTACTCCAGTTTTCGGAGTCATATGATCCTTCAGAATTCATTATAATATATGGATTTATTACCAGTGTTGGAAACAATTTTGCTGCTTAATATTTTTTGGAACCTGTGACATTTTGTTCAGTATTCTTTGATTAATAGAAAGTTAAAAAGAGCAGCACTGATAATAAATCAACATGATTTCTGAAGGATTATGTGACTCTGAAGACTGGGGTAAAAGCTGATCAAAATTCTGATTTGCATCACTGAAATAAATTACATTACAAAATATATATATATATATATTGAACGGCTGTGTGTGTGTGTGTATGCACATACACATTACATAAATGTAATCTATATATCTAAATAAAAATAGACTATATTCAGTACCTATATGATCCAAAGTAACTAGTAACTAACTACTTGAGTAGTTTTTTTTTATCCGATACTTTTTTACTCTTACTCAAGTAACTATTCAGACTATTACTTTTACTTTTACTTGAGTAAATATTTCTAGAAGTACTTTTACTTTTGTACAGTTTTTGGCTACTCTACCCACCTCTGCTCACGTCTCGTCACCCCTGTAACACACGTCTTGTTCGCCCTGTTACACATAAACAATTATACAGAGTATAACCAGCAGTGAAATGTAAGTCAGGTCCGCTCCAAGGACAGTGCAATTATATAGTATACAAATATTACTTACTTACTTTTGTCATTTAGCAGACGCTTTTGTCCAAAGCGACTTACAAATAAGAAAAAGTAACTAAAACTAAAAAGTTACAACTCTATAAATACTATCTACCCACATATTTAAGAAAATAAAGAAATTAAATAAAATTGACACATGCATATAACAACATTTCAATAATAAACATATCAATGAAAAAATTAAATAAAGAGCGATACTACTATCCCTTGATATTAGATATAAATATTAAGAAAAAGAAAAGTAGAAAAAATAAAAGAATAAAATAAAAGATAATAAATATAAATGTGCAGGTCAGTTTGTTGTTGACTTAAATAATAATATAAGAGGAATGTGCAAAAAAAGTTGTCCAGGGTATTTAAATAGCAGCAATATGAGGTAGAGAAAAATTATGAATAGCTTATTGATATAGTGATATTTACATGGAGTCAAGTGATGTTATGACACAGAGTTAGAGTTTAGGAGCCTGATGGCCTGGGGGAAGAAGCTCCTCCTAAGTCTCTCAGTTTTTGCCATCAAGCTACGGAAGCGCTTACCAGATGGAAGCAAAGTGAATAGACGGTTACCAGGGTGATTAGAGTCCTTGATGATTTTGACAGCTCTATTTTTGCAGCGTTTGAGGTAGATGTCCTGCAGAGAGGGGAGAGCAGACCCTGAGATGCGCTCAGCTAAGCGCACAACTCTCTGTAGTGCTTTGCAGTCCTGATTGGAGCTGTTTCCATACCACACTGAGATGCACTGAGTCAATACACTTTCTATGGTCCCTGAATAGAAAGTTTTCAGGATTGCTGGTGAGACCCTGAATTTCCTCAGCTGTCACAGATGGTACAGTCTTTGCCTGGCTTTCTTAACCTGTGATTGGATGTGTGTAGTCCAAGTCAGGTTCTCGGAGATGTTTACACCGAGGTACTTGAAGCTACTCATCCTCTCCACAGGGGTCCCACTGATCCTGAGAGGAGAGTAGGGCTGCTGCTGTCTCTTCCTAAAGTCCATGATCAGCTCTTTAGTTTTGCTCACATTCAGAGAGAGACAGTTGTCCTGGCACCATGATGTGAGTCTCTCTACCTCATCCAAGTATGCGGACTCATCGTTGTTGGAGATGAGGCCCAGAACCACAGTATCATCAGCGAATTTGATAATAGATGTGGAGCTGTGAGAGAACACGCAGTCATGCGTGTAGAGAGAGTAGAGCAGGGGACTCAGGACACATCCCTGTGGGGCTCCTATGTTCAGAGTGATGGAGTTTGAGGTGAACTGGCCAACTTTCACCACTTGAGGTCTGCCGGTGAGGAAGTCTTGAATCCAGTCACAGAGTGAGGAGTTTAGGCCGAGGTCTGTGAGTTTAGATGCCAGCTTGATGGGGACTATAGTGTTGAAAGCTGAGCTATAGTCAATGAATAGTCAAGTCAAGTCAAGTTGAGCTTTATTGTTATTCCGCTACATGTGGGGACATACAGTGGAACGAAATGTCGTGTCTCGCAGGACCACGGTGCTACATAAATACAGACATACAACAATGAAGTAAAAAAACACTATAAACCTATACACAACTAACCTACTGACAGATTTAACTATAAGTATACTATATATAAGTATTTACCCTATACAAACTAAAAAATAGAAGATAAAAAATACAAACTATGCGAATGCTTCACAAATACTGTACATGTGCAAAGAGAGACATTTGAGTCAAGCAGCTGGTTGGGGAACAGAGCAGGATGATTTGTAGTGCCTGAGCATGTAAACATACATATATTGCTGAGTCTTTTGTGGGATTGTGTACACGCAGCAGTGTGTGTAAAGTGTCTAGTGCACATAGAGGAGAGTCTGTTACTACAGGTGGTTTGTACAGGCCCACTCACCTATGTGTAGCACACTTCGAATTGCACACAACAAAAAGTTCCATACAGTTTTTTCTTTGGTGTGGTAAGGTTGGGGGGGGGGTGTTTGGGGTGGAGGTGGTCCATGTTTCAGCAGGTAGGGGTTTGCAAGGGGTTTCAGAGAGGGGCGGGATGATTTGAGTTCAGGGCTCTCACAGCCTGGGGGAAAAAGCTGTTGAGCAGTCTGGCGGAGCGGGCTCTGATGCTCCGGTACCGTCTTCCTGATGGTAGGAGCTGGAAGAGACTGTGGGAGGGATGGGTGTAGTCCTTCACGATGCTGTTGGTTTTGCTGGAGCATCGTGTAAGGAAGATGTCCAGGATGGAGGGGAGAGGGGCACCGATGATCTTTGCAGCTGTGTTCACTGTCTGCTGGAGGGTCTTGCGGTCAGCAGCACTGCAGTTCCCGTACCAGACAGTGATGCAGCTGGTCAGCACACTCTCAATGGTGCCTCTGTAGAATGTGGTGAGGATGGGTGGAGGGAGACTTGCTCTTTTCAGCCGGCGGAGAAAGTGTAGGCGCTGTTGTGCCTTTTTGGAGAGTGACATGGTGTTGGTGGTCCAGGTGAGATCCTCTGTGATGTGCACCCCCAGGAATTTAGTGCTGCTGACTCTCTCCACAGTCGAGCTGTCGATGGTCAGTGGGGGGTGGTCAACGGAGTTTCTTCTGAAGTCCATCACAACCTCCTTTGTCTTCTCCACATTGAGGGACAGATTGTTTGTGCCACACCTTTCAGCCAGCTGTGCCACTTCCTCTCTGTAGTGTGTTTCATCGTTGTTGCTGATGAGACCTACCACTGTTGTGTCATCAGCAAACTTGATGATGTGGTTGGAGCTGAACTTGGCAGTGCAGTCGTGGGTCAGCAGTGTGAAGAGCAGCGGGCTGAGCACACAGCCTTGTGGGGCACATGTGCTCAGTGTGGTAGTGCTCGAGGTGTTGTGGCCGACACGTGACTGGGGTCTTCCGGTTAGAAAGTCCAGGATCCAATTACATCCAATTACAGTCTTTATTTTCTAGGTGGGTAAGAGCCAGGTGGAGGGTGGAGGAAATTGCATTGTCCGTAGAGCGGTTTGGACGGTATGCAAACTGGAGCGGGTCGAGTGTGTTGGGGAGGCTGGTTTTGATGTTATGCATGACTAGCCTCTCAAAGCACTTCATCATGATTGGAGTCAGTGCTATGGGACGGTAGTCATTGAGACAGGACACAGGTGATTTCTTTGGTACCGGTATGATTGTTGTGGATTTGAAACACGTGGGGACGACTGTTTCTCAATTTGGTGTGTTTCACCAGGCCGCAAAGAAATATAGAGCTGAGTATCATCAGCATAACAGTGAAAGCTAACACCATGTCTCCTGATAATATCTCCCAAGGGTAACATGTAAAGCGTGAACAGTAACGGCCCTAGTACTGAGCCTTGAGGTACTCCGTACTGCACTTGTGATCGATAAGATACCTCTTCATTCACTGCTACGAATTGATGGCGGTCAGATAAGTACGATTTGAACCATGCCAGTGCACTTCCACTAATGCCAACAAAGTGTTCTAGTCTATTCATGTGTGTGTGTGCGTGTGTGTGTGTGTGTGTGCGTGAGCTGCATGACTGCACATCTCCTGCAGTCGCAGCGCAGTGAACATGCTCAGTGTTAAATCTGAGTATCACTGTCCATGTAACAATGTAATCAATTGCTGGATGAAGGATCATCACCTTCAACTCAACCTTGCCAAAAAAGAACTGCTTGTAGTTTCAGCAAACCCATCGTTTCATCACAATTTCACCTTCCAGTTAGACACATCAACCATAACTCCCCAATTGTAAGTCGCTTAGGATAAAAGCGTCTGCCAAATGACTAAATGTAAATGTAAAAACAGCCAGAAACCTTGGAGTTATGACTGATGATCAGCTTTCTCAGACCACATTGTTAAAACTGCCCGGTCCTGCAGATCTGCTTTATTCAACATCAAGAAGATCAGGTCCTTTCTTTCAGAACATGCTTCACAACTCCTTGTTCAAACTCTTGTTCTGTCCAGGCTGGATTATTGGGGAAGTCGTGGCCTAATGGTTAGAGAGTCAGACTCGTAATCCAAAGGTTGTGGGTTCGAGTCTCGGGCCGGCAGGGATTGTAGGTGGGGGGGGAGTGAATGTCCAGCGCTCTCTCCACCCTCAATACCACGACTGACCCTTGAGCAAGGCACCGACCCCCAACTGCTCCCTGGGCGCCGCAGCATTAGCTGTCCACTGCTCCGGGTGTGTGTGTTCACTGATGTGTGTGTGTTCACTGCTGTGTGTGTGTGTGTTCACTGCTGTGTGTGTGCACGCTGGATGGGTTAAATGCAGAGCACGAATTCCGAGTATGGGTCACCATATTTGGCAGTATGTCACTTCACTATTGCAATGCTCTCTTGGCAGCTCTTCCAGATAGTTCTATCAAACCTCTACAATTAATCCAGAACGCAGCAGCAAGATAAATTTTTAATGAGCTGAAAAGAACGTATGTCACACCTCTGTTTATCAATCTGCACTGGCTACCAGTAGCTGCTCGCATAAAACTCAATGCATTGATGTTTGCCTACAAAACCAGCACTGGCTCTGCACCCCTTTACCTAAATTCATTACTTCAGACTTATGTGCCTCTAGAAGCTTGTGTTCTGCAAGTGAACGTCGCTTTATTGTTCATCCCAGAGAGGCACAAAATCACTTTCACAGACTTCTACATTAAATGTTTCCTCCTGCCCAACTCAATCCCAGCAGAGTCCTTAGCCATCTTCAAGAATCGGCTAAAAACACATCTCTTCCATCTTTATTTGACCCTCTGACTCTATTCTCCATTCTAATTCTATTCTTAAAAACAAACAAACAAACAAAACAAAAAAACTAACTTTTCTAATCTTTTTGTATTTTATCTATTTGTTGTCTTTTTATTTATTATACAATTAGCAAAAGCAAAAAGGTCTCTAACACTACCTTGCTCTACAAGCAAACAAGCTAAAAATTTATAATTTCCATGAAGCAGGACTGGTCTAATGTTGATGAAGTGAAGTGAAGTGACATTCAGCCAAGTATGGTGACCCATACTCGGAATTCATGCTCTGCATTTAACCCATCCAGCGTGCGCGTGCGCACACACACACACACACACAGCAGTGAACACACACACACACACACACACACACACACACACAGCAGTGAACACACACACACACACACACAGCAGTGAACACACACACACACACACACAGCAGTGAACACACACACACACACACACAGCAGTGAACACACACACACACACACACAGGGCAGTCATTTATGCTGCAGCGCCCGGGGAGCAGTTGGGGGTTCGGTGTCTTGCTCAAGGGCACCTCAGTCGTGGTATTGAGGGTGGAGAGAGCGCTGGACATTCACTCTCCCCACCTACAATCCCTGCCGGCCCGAGACTCGAACCCACAACCTTTGGATTACGAGTCCAACTCTCTAACCATTAGGCCACGACTTGATGCTGGATTCAGTGTCTGCTCTGGTGATGGCACACATCAGATCCTGATTCAGATCATCGGGGTATTCAGTTTGTTTAATGCTTCACAAAATCATAACATACAATACAAATGCAAACATTCAAATGGTTATTTTTCCAGTGATTTCAGTTTTACTTGTTCTAAGTCATGACTTTAGAAATTATTATTTCAACAAATGACAGATGAATTCATGTTTGCATTTGCATTGCATGAAAAATGAACATTATAGACATTGTGACGGTGAGCCTTTATGTGTTCATAAGGGATTTAAAGTTAAATAGAGCAGTTTATTCATGATTCCTGAGCACAACAGGAAGTGCAGGGGACTTTTAATTTGATATATGTGAAAGGAGGAAATGCAGGTCAGGGGAAACGTTTTTGATTAATGAGGTTAAAAGACAACAGCTTGTAGGCCTGTAATGAACAGTTACTTGCTCCAGTAGGAGCAACATGATGTGAATGGATCTTGACCTTTGACCAGAGATTTACAGTCGTTTGAGGAATAACTGCAGGATGGATTCTTTGAAGGGTTCCCGAAGAAGATGACCCAAAGTCTATGTGAGTTTCTACTTATTTTCTAAAGGAAAAATGTGTAGTTGTTTGGATAACATTGTTCTCTTGTGTCTAGGGCTTGGTGGTTTTTATTGTTAATGTGCAGAATATATGTGAATATTTCCTATCTAATTCCAGTGATGATACAGTAGCCAGTTTCGTTCTCTGGACTCGAACCCTTAGTTAGCGTCAGGCTGTTGTTTTGGTTGTTCATGTTTTCACGTCTTCAGTGTCCCAGATTTTAAAGGAGGAAAAATCCTTTTCTGGGTTAAATAAATAGAACCAAAATAGACAAGCTCCGGCGCTCCTCATGCTGCGCTGTGATTGGCTGTCTGTGAAATCAGAAACATGCTGGAATCAGCAGGACCAGGATTTACAGAATGCAAATATATAGTCATTTATATTAAACAGCTTTCCTGGTGGGAACGGATTATCTGAGACACACACACACATGTCTGGTCAGCTATCCTTGTAGGGACTCTCCATAAGCGTAATGGTTTTTATACTGTACAAACTGTATTTTCTATCAACCTCCTACAACCCTACACCTAAACTTTCTGCATTTTTATTTTCTCAAAACTCATTCTGTATGATTTATAAGCTTTTGTACCCATGAAGACCTCAAATTTTGGTCATGACTGTTGTTTTCTGGAGGCCTGACAGCATTGATCCAGCAGCTCCAGGTTTTGCTGTAGATGCTGTTCACTGCTCGGGTTGATCTGTAGGATATTTCATAAAGAGAAACCAGCTCAAACCCTACAGGTGAGTGACTGAATGTTGTGATTACGTGTTAATAGCAGTGTTTAGTTTTTAAATGAGTTGAGTAAATATTGCAGAGTAAGTTCAGATCTCCTCAGTCTGCTGCTTCTCGCTCTTCTCCAGTAATTGACTCTTTCAGAGAAGGTCATGGGTTTGTCCTTGCGTGAGCAGTCAGTACTGCAGAGAAACTTCACAGACGCTTCGTTTCTGCTCTCCACGTGTTTAAAGCAGCTGTGAGTAATGGCAGGGGCGCTGGGGTTTCTGGGGCCCCTAAAAATCACACTAGATTGCTTTGCATTGATTTCTCTTCTGCTTTTAACTGGATTCTGCCTCACAGTATAAAGCTTATTGATACAGAGATGTTTTGTCCCTGCCTTCATTTTCTTCAGTCATGGATTTTTATCATATTTAGATCTTTAGATCACATTTAGATGTAGATCTTTGACTTCATTTTATATGTTCAAAAAGGTAACAAACGTGGATAGCTGGATTCTACTCTGACCGTATTTTCTATAAGTAAGTGACACCAGGTCAGAATTGCATTGTTGAGAGAGAACAAACAAAACACAAAGTTAAGTTGTATCAGTGTATAAGTCACAATTTATTATTACATTTATTCAGAAGTAATGGAAACTATTGGTAAATAATATAAATTGTTTAAAAACATGATAAACACTGTAAAATTGTGTTGTTGTAGTTCCTGTCGCTCCACAGCAAATCTTTTACATTTAACAGTATTCAGAACAGATCAGGAATGAGAAATGGAAGTATAAAACAAATATAAATTATAGTGGCATTCATTATAAATAACATTTATTATAAGTGTCAGGCATTAACAAATGTATTTAAAGCCTATCTGAATCTACCGCATGTGGGAAATCTATACAAATAAACTTAAACATAAACCCTAACTCTCATACAGTATGTTTCTCTTTGGCACAAATCCAGATGTGTGTGCTTCACGTTCTGGACGTTATGGGTTATATAAGTCACTTTGGAATATAAGTCGCAGCATGTTTCAAAAGCATGAGAATGTAGTGATTCTGACCTGGATTGCACACCGTTGCAGCATGAGTCTGTGTGACGGTGTAGTGCACTACTCTGTGCTGTATACTACATTGTAGTTTACAGTATACAAATAGAAAAAGAGAATACATATGTGTTCTTTAAGTTTAAATCAGTTTTACTCCTATGTTCAACTGTGGAAGGTCCAACATTTATTTTTATTTTTTTTCACAAATGAGAGTCTGTAGGGATATTTCTCCCATGAATCTCTGCTGCTGTTGTGTCGTATAGTGCCTGAGCTCTTCCTCCTGCTGTCAGCAGCGCTGTACAAAACTCACCTGGACGTTTCTGACAGAACGTGTCCAGATGAATTCTGACAGGGTGTTGGGTTTTTTCAAACACAGGCCATTTCTGGTCAGTTCCAGAGTGAGTGTGAAACGCAGGAACATCCCGAGGCGTATTGAGTCCATCAGCACAGATATTACTTGTGTTAAAGTTTGCTGCTCTGTGTATGTCATGGCAATGCATTTTCCAAAATCACACTTTTAAGCTGTACAATTATAGTAATAAATATAATGCACCCATATGGCTTATAATATGCTAAAATTTCTATTTATTTGTTGTATACACAATGACCAGTTGGAGTAGTAATAAATTCAGTTCAGTTCCTTTGCTTGCCAGTGACTATGTATAACATAATCTATGACTCCACCAGGTGTAGTATGCAAAACTTAAAGAGTCTGTATGCAGTATAAAGCTGGAGGACTTTCTGAGAAACAGTTTAACTTAGTTTTAAACCTTGGAAATAAGCATGTGTTTTTTTTTTTTTTAACTGTTGTAACACACACACACACACACACACACACACACACAAGGATGAACATTTAATACATGTGTGGAGTGAGAACATATAAGAGCCGAAGTGTTTGAAACATATGAGCACAGTTCAGCTGTCTATACATCACTCTATATAGACCAATACAATTACATAAAACAATAATTTCTCAAATATTTATTACAATATACTGATAAATTGAACATTGACTTCAATGCTATGAGAGACTGGATGCTTTCAACTGATTTCTATTGAACTGTCAGCAACTGAAATGCTGCTCAAACTATTTCAGATCTAGTGAATTAAACTAAACTCCATCATAAAGCACAATGTTTCCATCTAACATGTATTTTGAGCTGCAGATCATCATATTAATGGAGTGTTTCACTAGATGGCAGTAAACCGGTTACCTCACCGCAATATGATCCTAGATTTGTGTTGGATGTTATCTTTGGAAGGGAAATATGGAGATTTTATTCGGAAATATCATACGTTTTCCAATTATTTCAGTTACTGTCATAAAACTAGCGAGTAGTGCAGACAGTGTCGTGTAAACATGACTGAAGACGCGAACAGATTCAACTGAGTGAGTCATTTACGCTGGAACCCATGAAGGTAAATCAGTAGCTAAACTCCAGGGCCCGTATTCATAAAGATTCTAAGAATCCTCTCAGAAAACTCTTAATTTAGCTTAAAAACTTTTACGTAGGAGTCTTAGCTTAAGAGCGATTCGGGACCGATCTGAGAGCAACTCTGATTAAGGAAAAGACAAAAACTTTCATCTTAGTGAGGAGGCGGGGCTGACCCCGTTGCTATGTATGACACAATCTTTTGAAGACTGTGATTGGTTGGTTGTCCAGAAGGAAATAAAAGAGTGCTTTTAAGAGTAGGGTATATTATAAGCCTTCACTTTGAAATTACAGGCGGAATTTTTCCTCTCGCTCTTTCTCACACACACACACACACACACATTATATATGTATATATATATTCTTCATTTTTTATTTACCATGCTGTCACACCCCTTGGCGCCGGCCCTGCATATTTACTGTGTTTTATAGGAAATGAACAGAGACATATAAGCGTAATAAGTGCTGTAACGGACCCAAATCATCACTGCTGCATAGTTGCATTTTTCCAGCTGCCAAATATGTTAATGTAGTGATTTCTGGCGCTATGGCAATTCTGCGCGGTGTCTGAGATGTTAGCATGTCATTAATAAGATCAGTCACAAACATGATCCCTGCACGAACTAATGTGTAGTGTCTTATTAACTCACTGTCATGCATTGTGTGCAACACATTTCTTCTCCCTCTTCATTTTCGTCCATTTTCTCTTAAAGAAACTCTTAAGCCCCTTAAAAGTCCTCGTCCGTACTCCTAACAAGTTTGGACCTTAAGACCTCTTTTAAGGGTTAAGATGCTTTCTGAATTACTTTTTTCTTTACTAGGATCTTTTCTTTAAATTTAAGAGTAAACGCCCACATTTCTAAGAATTTTCTTAGAATTTTGTCACTAGGAGCTACTTTTTGCATTAAAATTCTTCATGAATACGGGCCCAGGGCTTGTTGATTTAAATGGGAGAACTTGTCATATTTATATTTGTAAGTTGAAATTTACACTCACAGCTCTGATCTGAAAACACACAGACAGTAATCAAAACACCTGTGTTTTGAAGTCGAAGTTGCAAATTAATAGCTACAAATGTGTAAAATGACATTCACATAAACAAAATGACACACAAATGTGTACGACATATATACTTTTGCACTTTACTTCAGTTTCTCTGTAAAACCTGAAGTCAGCACTTACAGCCTCTCAGATCTGGCAGTACAACTGCAAATCTTAGCACTTTGACGTTTGCGGTATTCCTGTTGCCAAACTCACTTGTGCGCTTGTAAATACAGATGTGACAGCACAGAGCCGGGGGCGGGGCTGGGCTGCGAATGAAGACATTTTATTGGTCGATGCCTGACCAATGAACAACGTCAGCCATCGCAACTTGCCCTGCAGAAAGAAACATGTTTTTTATGTATCAGTTATTTGTAAAACACTGGAAACTATTTTCATTGAATATCCTTAGCTTTTATATGATTTTAAGACACCGGTATTCAGATATTATCTGGTAGACAAAATGCAACATCTTTCATATGTATATTCTACTGCATTTTGCAGAGTAATATCACTGTACCAGAGTTGTGACATAACTCTTATTTTTATTACTATTGTTATTATTATTTTTTAAATAATTTAAACGTCTTTATTGGGTTAAATTCCTTATTTGCTTGTCAGTAATTAACCTTTTTAAATGCAACAAAAAAAATCTAACTTATAAAAATCGAGCGTTTGATAATGTCTAAATATACATTAAAAAGCAAAACCTAAAAAATAAGCAGTTATGAACAGTAATACTGTTCTAAGCAACTAGAGTAGAGCTAAATAGCCTACATGTATTTATTAAACAGCCATAAGGGCATCTAGTGGTTAAACCATGACATTACATATGAATATTATCTTTCTGGCCACCAAATGCCTCTAATTTGCCTCTTTGCACTGGAAAACATATGCTCTATTTTAACCCTAAATACTACACTAATTGTAATAAATAATAAGCATATTAGAAAATATTATAGGCCTATTTTAAACGGTCATTCATGGATCAGAATTGTGCATATTATTTAGTAAAATCTACTCAAATTAACTAAACAAAACTGAGATAAAATGTAGTACGCTTAAGCGGTCACATTTGACTGCCAAGGAGTATGAGAACATAATGCGGTCTCATTCCTCAGAATAAAATGCTATTGTAAAGCGTAGTCAGCGTAGTTATAAATGCACAATCAATTGTTTCTCAGCGGCTCTGGTAAAGCGATATTACTCTGCAATATGTAGTAGAACAGGGGTCGGCAAGTAAGTTTGGCATCGGGACAAAGAAAAAAAAAAAAAGCCACTAGATGGCGGGCCAGAACATAGTCAAAGGATAATTTAAGAAATTAATTGATGAAAAATGCAACTATAATTGCCTGTGACTGACTGTTCCAATGTATTTTGTAACTGGTAGTGAGCTGTTACTCTGTGTTAAATTCCTCCGACAGTCATAAACAAAAAGCCACATTTGTGTGGCGGTGTCCGGCAGAGTATGTGAGAGGAGTGGAGCGTCAACAGTTTCCCCTCCGCGCTCCGAGCATTTAATAATCACTCCACTCCACTCTCACTGATATCAGAAACACCGCTCCGCGTCTAAAGTATTTCAGTAGGTTTCAAATATCACAGTTCTGTTCACTGTTCTCTTCGTACAGTGGTGTGAAAAATGTTGGCCCCCTTCCTGATTTAATTTTTTTTTTTGCATGTTTGTCACACTGTAATGTTTCAGATCATCAAATAAATTTAAATATTAATCAAAGATAACACAAGTAAACACAACTTGCAGTTTTTGAATTAAGTTTATTATGAAGGGAAAACAAAATCCAAACCCACATGGCCCTGTGTGAAAAAGTGCTTGCCCCCTAAACCTAATAACTGGTTGAGCCACCCTTAGCAGCAACAACTGCAATCAAGCGTTTGCCATAACTTGCAATGAGTCTGTTGCAGCGCTGTGGAGGAATTGTGGCCCACTTATCTTGGCAGAATTGTAGTAATTCAGCCACATTGGAGGGTTTCCACACCCAAGTTCGCTTCAGCTTAAGGTCACGAACAGATGGCCGGACATTGTCCTTCAGGATTTTTTGGTAGACAGCTGAATTCATGGTTCATTTATCACAGCAAGTCTTCCAGGTCCTGAAGCAGCAAAACAGCCCCAGACCATCACACTACCACCACCATACAGGTCCTTCTCAAAAAATTAGCATATTGTGATAAAGTTCATTATTTTCTGTAATGTACTGATAAACATTAGACTTTCATATATTTTAGATTCATTACAACACAACTGAAGTAGTTCAAGCCTTTTATTGTTTTAATATTGATGATTTTGGCATACAGCTCATGAAAACCCAAAATTCCTATCTCAAAAAATTAGCATATCATGAAAAGGTTCTCAAAGGCCATCATTGACACCCTCAAGCAAGAGGGTAAGACACAGAAAGACATTTCTGAACGAATAGGCTGTTCCCAGAGTGCTGTATCAAGGCACCTCAGTGGGAAGTCTGTGGGAAGGAAAAAGTGTGGCAGAAAACGCAGCACAACGAGAAGAGGTGACCGGGACCTGAGGAAGATTGTGGAGAAGGACCGATTCCAGACCTTGGGGGACCTGCGGAAGCAGTGGACTGAGTCTGGAGTAGAAACATCCAGAGCCACCGTGTACAGGCGTGTGCAGGAAATGGGCTACAGGTGCCGCATTCCCCAGGTCAAGCCACTTTTGAACCAGAAACAGCGGCAGAAGCGCCTGACCTGGGCTACAGAGAAGCAGCACTGGACTGTTGCTCAGTGGTCCAAAGTACTTTTTTCGGATGAAAGCAAATTTTGCATGTCATTCGGAAATCAAGGTGCCAGAGTCTGGAGGAAGACTGGGGAGAGGGAAATGCCAAAATGCCTGAAGTCCAGTGTCAAGTACCCACAGTCAGTGATGCTGGTGTTGGTCCACTGTGTTTTATCAAGGGCAGGGTCAATGCAGCTAGCTATCAGGAGATTTTGGAGCACTTCATGCTTCCATCTGCTGAAAAGCTTTATGGAGATGAAGATTTCATTTTTCAGCACGACCTGGCACCTGCTCACAGTGCCAAAACCACTGGTAAATGGTTTACTGACCATGGTATTACTGTGCTCAATTGGCCTGCCAACTCTCCTGACCTGAACCTCATAGAGAATCTGTGGGATATTGTGAAGAGAAAGTTGAGAGACGCAAGACCCAACACTCTGGATGAGCTTAAGGCCGCTATCGAAGCATCCTGGGCCTCCATAACACCTCAGCAGTGGCACAGGCTGATTGCCTCCATGCCACGCCGCATTGAAGCAGTCATTTCTGCAAAAGGATTCCCGACCAAGTATTGAGTGCATAACTGAACATAATTATTTGAAGGTTGACTTTTTTTGTATTAAAAACACTTTTCTTTTATTGGTCGGATGAAATATGCTAATTTTTTGAGATAGGAATTTTGGGTTTTCATGAGCTGTATTCCAAAATCATCAATATTAAAACAATAAAAGGCTTGAACTACTTCAGTTGTGTTGTAATGAATCTAAAATATATGAAAGTATAATGTTTATCAGTACATTACAGAAAATAATGAACTTTATCACAATATGCTAATTTTTTGAGAAGGACCTGTATTTTACTGTTGGTATGATGTTCTTTTTCTGAAATGCTGTGTTACTTTTACACCAGATGTAATGGGACACACACCTTCCAAAAAGTTCAACTTTTGTCTCGTGTTTTGTCTGGTTCAAACACTTTTTCACACAGGGCCATGTGGGTTTGGATTTTGTTTTCCCTTCATAAAAAAAACCCTTCATTTAAAAACTGCATGTTGTGTTTACTTGTGTTATCTTTGATTAATATTTTAATTTGTTTGATGATCTGAAACATTAAAGTGTGACAAACATGCAAAAAAAAAAAAAAAAATCAGGAAGGGGGCCAACACTTTTTCAAACCACTGTATATTAAAAAATAAAATAAATAAAATAGCAGGAGAGTTTCAAAGTGACTTATTCGAACACTAGTGTGCAAACTTTTTTCCTACCACGTCCACATGACTAATAACATTGTTGTCAGTATTATAATAGCTGCTTTTTGCGGTGCAAATTTTGTTTATGATGAAAATAACTGTTTTCATCAGTTATTTTAGCTACGGATCGATGCATTTCTTACAGATTTCTGCTCATTCGAAATCGGATACAGATGAAGTAGCACTGTAAGATTACATTTGTTTGAATATTGAGAGAGCGATTGCGTGTGAGCAAGTGTTGTAGTACTTGATTAAATCATGCTTTCAGCTGAAAATATTCAGTATCTAGACTGGATGGAACGAACAAATTCCTTGAACTATAACTTCCGGCTCATGTCCATTGCCGTCATCATATAGTCACATTCTTTCTGATTTGAGTGATCCTCCTCTATCTAGCTAGCTAAATATTAACATGTGAATTCTTGCTAAATATGCAGTTATATAATGGGTCGTTGGCATGAATTGTATTTGTGATGGAGCGGTAATGGAGCGCTCTTGGAGCGAGTGAAAACCACGACGCTCCGACTTTTAAAAAAATCCGCTCCTCGCTCCATTCAAAATCACACCGCTCCACTCGCGCTCCGCTCACATACTCTGATTGTGAGTAACTGTTGCTGTCATGACAGATTTATTTCAGAACCAGCCGCTATCAAAATAATCTGGCTGCGGATGTGGGCCAGATATAATTGCTGGCGGACCACTTTTGGCCCAAGGGCTGCCTGTTGCCGACCACTGCAGTAGAATATACATATGAAAGATGTTGCATTATTTGTCTACCAGATAATATCTGAATACCTGAGTGTCTTAAAATCATATAAAAGCTAAGGATATTCAATGAAAATAGTTTCCAGTGTTTTACTAATAACTGATACATAAAAAAACATGTTTCTTTCTGCAGGGCAAGTTGCGATGGCTGACGTTGTTCAGTCAGGCTTCGACCAATAAAATGTCTTCATTCGCAGCCCAGCCCCGCCCCCGGCTCTGTGCTGTCACATCTGTATTTACAAGCGCACAAGTGAGTTTGGCAACAGGAATACCGCAAACGTCAAAGTGCTAAGATTTGCAGTTGTACTGCCAGATCTGAGAGGCTGTAAGTGCTGACTTCAGGTTTTACAGAGAAACTGAAGTAAAGTGCAAAAGTATATATGTCGTACACATTTGTGTGTGTCATTTTGTTTATGTGAATGTCATTTTACACATTTGTAGCTATTAATTTGCAACTTCGACTTCAAAACACAGGTGTTTTGATTACTGTCTGTGTGTTTTCAGATCAGAGCTGTGAGTGTAAATTTCAACTTACAAATATAAATATGACAAGTTCTCCCATTTAAATCAGCAAGCCCTGGAGTTTAGCTACTGATTTAGGCAAGGCAAGTTTATTTATATAGCACATTTCATACACCGTGGTAATTCAAAGTGCTTTACATAAAAGAAAGTGAAATAGACATTAAAAATCAATAAAAACATGGAAATAAAAATAATAAAAACAAGGAATTTTAAAATGATATAGAAATTGATTTAAAATAAATTTAAAGAAAATGATTATGCATAAAATACAGTGCAGTAAGTTGGGACATATAGCACAGTGCTCATTCAACAAATGCACAGTTAAACAGATGAGTTTTGAGTCTTGATTTAAATGTGGCTAATGTTTTAGCACATCTGATCTCTTCTGGAAGCTGGTTCCAGCTGCGGGCAGCATAATAGCTAAAAGCAGACTCCCCTTGTTTTGTGTGAACCCTTGGTATTTCTAACTGACTCGATCCTAATGATCTGAGTGGTCTGTTCGGTTTATATTCAGTGAGCATATCTGCAATATATTTAGGTCCTAGGCCATTGAGTGACTTATAAACGAGTAAAAGTACTTTAAAATCAATCCTAAATGTAAGTGGAAGCCAGTGTAAGGACCTGAGGACTGGTGTGATATGCTCAGATTCTCTGGTTCTAGTCAGAATCCTGGCAGCAGCGTTCTGGATGAGCTGCAGCTGTCTAATGGTCTTCTTGGGAAGGCCGGTGAGGAGACCATTACAGTAATCCACCCTGCTGCTGATAAAGGCATGAACAAGTTTCTCCAAGTCTTGACTGGAAACAAAACTTCTAATTCTTGCAATGTTTTTGAGATGATAGTATGCTGATTTAGTTATTGCTTTGACATGACTACTGAAACTAAGGTCTGTCTCCAGAATCACCCCAAGATTTCTGACTTGATTTTTAGTTGATTGACCCCTAGAGTCAAGATATGAAGTGAAGTGACATACTGCCACGTTTGGTGACCCATACTCGGAATTTGTGCTCTGCATTTAACCCATCCAACGTGCGCACACACACACACACAGCAGTGAACACACACACACACGCAGTGAACACACACACACACACACCGTGAACACACACCCGGAGCAGTGGGCATTTATGCTGTGGCGCCCGGGGAGCAGTTGGGGGTTCGGTGTCTTGCTCAAGGGCACCTCAGTCGTGGTATTGAGGGTGGAGAGAGCACTGGACATTCACTCCCCCCACCTACAATCCCTGCCGGCCGGGGACTCAAACCCACAACCTTTGGATTATGAGTCCAACTCTCTAACCATTAGTCCACAACTTCCCCACGTATGCATTCACTTTGAGAACTTAATCTTTGTTTCCAAATGCAATGATTTCAGTTTTCTCCTTGTTTAACTGAAGAAAGTTCTGGCACATCCAACTGTTAATTTCATCAATGCATTGGCAGAGGGAGTCAATGGGGCTGTAGTCATTTGGAGATAAGGCTAGGTAAATCTGGGTATCATCAGCATAGCTGTGATAGGCAATTTGGTTCTTCCTCATTATCTGACTTAGTGGGAGCATATACAGGTTAAACAAGAGCGGTGCAAGAGTGGATTTACCTTCATAGGAACCGCTCCGATTGATTCAAACTCGTGACTTCAATCATTAGTCTATTCCTCTTTTTGCTTCAGCATTATGTGTATAGGTATGTTTGGGCTGTTATAAATGTTGAATTATTTTTATATATATATACTGTATATATTATAGAGCTGTTTAGGGTGGGCAGTGGCAGCTCAAGGATTTTTTGTTGTTGGGGGTGCTTAACAGTTCAGTGGGGGTGCTAAAAAAAACTAATTAAATTGAAAGTAATGAGTAGTTTTTTAAATACAGTAGCTTCTAAAAAGGCATATTTTACTTTTTTCCTGTGGTATTAAACTTCTCATTTGCCACTCTTATTAGTAAAATACTAATGCCAACTGCTAAATATGACACAAAGTAATATCATTTATGAGCGAATATAGAAAAGAGAGAATTTTGTTTTTCTTCAATTCAATAAAAACTACTTTTTTTTTTATTTTTATTTTTTTTTACAATTCATAAAACTATCTCCCTGTGCTGATTTGCATGATATCATGTGTCGATGATAGCCAGAGAAAAGCATCAAAAATTGGTAATATTAATGAATGAATGATGCATTTATATAGCGCTTTATTGTGTATTGCTGTACACCCAAAGCGCTTTACAATCATGTGGGGGTCTCTCCTCAACCACCACCAGTGTGCAGCATCCACCTGGATGCTTAAGAGGATTGAGCATTTCCAATTAATGTAGGCCTGTTACATTCTTCTTATTATTAGGCCTATTATTATTAGAGTACTTTTATTAATACATTACATGAAATTATTGCCCCGCAATAATTTTATAGCGCATCACCGCATAATACGTTGTAAGGATAATAAAATGGGCTATAGCTTACTCCTCATTGAAGATTTTTTAAAACGGGTCTATTAATTTATACAATGAATTATAGGCCTATAATTATTATTAACATTATAATTATTATTAACACTGCAGTCATCAATGAAAATTCAGAGCAGCTTTATTTCATGATTTTCAAAAACAACCTGTATTACACGAAATACGTTTCTATACAAAATTCGTGGGGATAAATGAAATGCGATCTGCGATGACGTCATAATTGTGTTGCATTGTGGTTTATGGAGTGGCCTGAAGGGTGCATAAGCAGACTTGCTCCCTCGGTCAAAATCGAGGGGTCCAGGGTCTGTCGATATAAAGTTCACTTGAAGAAGTGGAAGCACTTCAAAATAGCAGCGGGGATTCCCTCGAGGGGAAGTGCTTGGGGAAGTTCGGAGTGGGACGTCGGATCGTGAATCATTTGATTCAGATCGGGACTTCAGAGTGAATCTTTTATTCAGATTTTTAATTAAACAGAAGAAAACAACAAGCCATTAAGGCAGTACAATATTTCTTTTTTCTTTTTGTATTTAACAAAGTTTACACATTCCAATCCCTTAAGAAAAGTAACCGTGTAGTACCCATGTTTTTTCTCCTGCAAATACCACGGATAAAACTATGGTTAGTGTAGCAAAATCATGTTTTTTTTTTTTTTTTTTTGAGTAAGGGATGTGTTGCCAGGTTAACAAATAAAAAAGGTAATTTATTTACACCTTACGAGGGCACACAGTCGTAATCTGGTCTTGGTTTTCTTTATTGGATTCCCCTCCACACTTTACTTGAGCTGATGGTTTCTCTTCTTTGTACATGTATGTGGAAGCCAGGCTCAGAATGTAGTATCAAAGGCAGTCAATATCTGAATTTGCATTTATGCAACTCTAGAGTGTGATCTTGAGTGTTTTTCTTCTTGTAAACTGTGTGCAAACTAGTTTAATGTATTCACAGTTACCTACTGTATTATCATAAGGTCACATTCTAGCAGTGCTCTGTAGTGTTTTTATCAGGAATTACAGATGCAGGAGAGTCAGGAATAAGAGCCTGGTGTTATTAAACTGTCATGGCTTCTTCCACCAAATGCTCTGTTGGGACGGCGAGAAGCATAACATGGGCTTTTTTTTATTACAGATGCTACACAGCAAGATGCAAACCTCTGACCAGCACCAAAAATAGAAAGGCAAGATTAGAGTTTGCAAAAAAGCACAAAGGTGAGCCAGAAGAGGTTTGGAACTGTGTTTATGGACCGATGAGACCTTTATTTAAGTGATGGGAAAGCACTAATGTGGAGAAAAAAATAAGGGCAAAGAAATGGAAAGCCTTAGATTGCCCAAGTCAATCTCCAGATTTAAATCTGATTGAACATGAATTTCAGCAGCTGAAGAGGAGAGTAAAGGCAGAAACTCCCCAAAACAAGCAACAACTGGAATTGGTGTGGTGGCTTCTGCCAGTGCTATGAGGAATCATTCTCAGAGTCTTGGGGTTTTGATGCCAGAATTTAGATTTTATTATCAGAGACAATAAAACCGAGAGACCCTGCAGTGAATCTCCCGACTCTGTTCATTCATGCTTAAATACAGGTTTTGCCCCTAAGGCGTGTTCTATACATTTCCTATACCGTTATTGCTTAACAGTCTCCATCTGTTTCCTAGAGCAGACAATAGGCCCCAATTTATGTTACGTTAAAGGAAGAGACCCTATCATGTCAAAACAGGATGTGCAGCTTTACCTTACACCATACGTCTGCACATTCCATTCTTCTGCAGGCCTCTACACATGCAGGCAGATACCATTTTATAATATAATATAATATAATATAATATAATATTTTATAAAATAGCATAACTTGATACATAAATGGCTATTTTCACATTGATTACACTTGATTCATTTGTATTTTGATTAATAAAACTCTTCGACATTGGTTGCATTAAAGGCTGGGGAAAGTATTTCAAAGGATGAGAGCAAGAGTCTGGTGATGTCTATGGGTCACAGACTCTCTGCTGTGATTGTGTGCAAGGGATCTGCAACTAAATAATAGCTTTTAATCTTTTATATCTGCCTTATGTTCAGCTGTCCCAATACTTATGCTCACATCAATGAGTGGGATGAACTCTAAAAGTGCTGTTCTTTTTAAACACCAGCATGCAGTGTATATCATCACTCCAGATTCATTTCTTATCAATTCGGAAAGTGAAAATTGTTATTTTGTTGTCATTTGATTTGAACTATTGTTAGTCTAATCACATAATGAGTAAAAAAAGATGTTAAATTGCTTTAAAAAAACGTCCGGTTCATCTGGGATCTGTTGTTACTGCACATTATTTGTCTGTCGTTGGTTTTGCGTTTAGTCCATGTTTTGTGTTGTAAGAGGTAGCTTAATATCATATTTTCTGTCAGCATTTCCACAAGCACTAAACTGTTTAATTCACACTTTGATACAAAGAGATCCAGATTCAAGCTCATGAGTGAATTGACATGAAATGTGTGCCGTACAATCTGTACAATGCAGCGTGAGAAAGCAGGACAGAATTATCCTGATCTTCAGGTTAGATCAATTAACTAGGAAATCTAATTGCATATACAAGTTAAAACATTCACCTGTTTAATTTTTTTTTGAAGATGGTGGATATCTCTATCACAAGATACATTCTGTGTGTTTGTCTTCAAATCGGTCTCATGAGTGATAAACACTGATTATGTGTGAAATTGAGCTGGAGGGGCTGCTTTCTTCCACTGATAAACCCATAATGTGTGTGTGTGTGTGTGTGTGCGCATGATAACGCGCATCATCAGCCTTTACCGCATTGATCCGGCATTGTTCACACAGCGCTCGTTCCGGGACTGAACCCGGCAATGTTACTAGGTCCTCAACCCGGGATTGGTCCCGGAATCAATCCCGGGACGTGTTTGCGTTCACACAGAAGGCACTCCGGCAATTTTCCAGGACCAATTTGCAGTGTGAAAGGGGCTTATGTGTCCCTGGAGCACAAAAGCAGTCATGAGTAACACAGGTATATCTGCAGCAATAGCCAACAATACATTGTATGGGTCAAAATTATACATTTCTCTTTTATGACAAAAATCATTAGGATATTAAGATCATGTTCCATGAAGATATTTAGAGAATTTCTTAAAGTAAATATATCAAAACTTAATTTTTGATTAGTAATATGCATTGCTAAGAACTTCATTTGAACAACTTTAAACGAGATTTTCTCAATATTTCGTTTTTTTGCACCCTCAGATTCCAGATTTTCAAATAGTTGTATCTCAGACAAAATATTGTCCTATCCTAACAAACCATACATCCATGGAAACATTATTTATTCAGCTTTCAGATGATGTATGAATCTCAATTTTAAAAAAAATTTACCCTTATGACTGGTTTTGTGGTCCATGGTTAGGAACACCATGAAACACTTCCCAAAACACCTGATATACTTGTTACATCGTTAGAAAAATGGCATCTACGCTAATATTAGTCTGTTTCTTTCTTATTCCGAGGTCACCGTAGCCACCCAGATCCAGACTGTATTCAGATCAGATGGTGGATCAGCACCAATGACCTCGACAGCCTTGAACGTCAGTGGAGACCAGGACAACAAGATGAGTTCCAGAGACAGATCCCCAGTGAGGACCCCGCCACCTAGGCAGCCATCGGGAAAGACCACAGGAACCAGATGAGTCCTCTGCACAATCTGACGTGGTTGCAGTTGGAACAAACTGCTGGTTTTGTCTGGTCAGAGGAGAACTGGCTCCCCGACTGAGCCTGGATTCTCCCAAGGTTTTTTCTCCATTCTGTCACCGATGGAGTTTTGGTTCTTCTAGCTTGCTTAGTTGGGGACACTTCATTTCCAGTGATATCGTCGACCTGATTGCACAGACATTATTTAAATTGAACTGAGCTAGATGATGACACCACTGAATTCAATAATGAAATGTCTTTAACTGAAAATTGAGTGTTTAATCTAGCCATTTTACATTATTGACACTATTTTCCTATTTTGATATTGGAAAGTTGCTTTGACACAATCTGTATTGTTAAAAGCGCTATATAAATAAAGGTGACTTGACTTGACTTAAAGGCGTTTTCCAATCTGTGTCAGTTTTTAATGAGGCTTTAGATTAGGGGCGGACCTGCATGATCTTATCCAGTCGGGTAAAGCGGTTGATAAACACCCACCAATTGGCTCACTGCATTTAGGACCGTTTTTGTTCCCCTACAATAATTATAATATTTATTCATGTACGTTTATAGCTTTGTATCATTGCTTTTCCAGTTCCACATTTCTTCTTTGAACTTGTGGCGGTGTAGATCTAATTTCTTCCTTCATTTGTGTAAGATAAGCATAATTTTATTTCTTGACATCATGAGGAGACGAAGCACTCACAGAAATGGCAACATGGCTCTATAGAAGCCTTTTTGACAGTTGGTTGATGTGTGAACGTGAATTAATGGACTCGCATGTATATGGCGCAGATCATATTGTTTTTGAAATATAATGTTGACAGCCCATTTTGGAGTTGCAGTCTTTCAGTGGATGGAGCCGGTACCGTAAAGGGACTTTGGTAATAGCTTGAGGAAATCATGCTGGTCCGTTATCCACTATTGCTATTTGCCCTTTTTGCTCTTAATAATTGTTTTGAAACCACTTAAAATGTAACACTATCCCCCGGTTTCACAGACAAGGCTTAAGCCTAGTCCTAGACTAAAATGTAAGTCTGAGCTGTTTCAACTGAAATACAGAGAATCTTAAAATATATCCGTGTCTTTGTTTTGTCTCAAGATGCACCCCATTAATGTTTTTTTCTAAGCATGTTTATAAAAATTACTTAAATGTCCTATTTGAACTACGGCCTAATCCTGGTTTAGTCTAAGCCCTGTCTGTGAAACTGGGCCTTGGTGTAACAATCACATCTATTCTCGTTTGGCTCTCATCGAAGGCGGTCGCATTTTTCTTCCCTCCCTGCCCTTATCACCCCTGCTTGCTCTCTCTTGTCTTGTCCTTGTCTGACACTGAAGAGACTTTCTCCGCAATATTCTACAAAACCGAAATTATGGATCTGATCAACTGGTCTCTTAATGCAATTGACACCATCTTGGGATCGGGAGAACCCAAGTGTCCTGCTGGGACTTTCGCAGCTGGCTACACGATGGACGCATGGGAGAGATGGCGGGTCGTGTGTCTGGCGGCTCTTTCCGTGGAGGACATTGAAGACATCTACCTATTCGGAACCATGATAACTGGGTTTCTGCTGTTTGGATTAGGTGTTACCCTGTTATCGGAGAATTCAGGAGACGGGAAAAGCTGTCCAAAACCTCACAAGGCTGCCCGTCATGATTGAAGCAGTTGGTAGCGGTCAACTCTGAGACAGAGACTATTAACCGCAATATGGATTCGATCACGGCTAAGCTCTCGGCTTTGGAAAGGAAAATTGATGGACAAGGAGATCAGAATGGACAATGAGAATAAGCTGTGAAATTAAAAGGCAGCTTTTCGCCCAAAGACCAAACAATCTTATCTCTTTCGGCTTCCCAAAACAACAGACAGCTTGGCAAGGTTGTTCTGGAATCTAACTCCCCGGATGAATACTGCAGAGAGACGCTCTTTCTTCCCTCCCCCCTCAACAAACACCTTGTGATTGTCGAGCGTTTGGGTTTCGGCCAAGGTCGTTTCCATGGCAATACAATCTGCGGACTGAGACAACTTGTCTGGAGTGCCAGCGTGGCGGATCTCTAGGCACACGAACTTACACATACACACATACAGAGATTCACCTCCCTACCCCCATCCCACGCCTTCGTTGCTTCATCCCATCAGTTGATAACGGGTCTGTGTTCGCGCTGTAATGGCTGCAGGCCGGATGGCTGTTTTCGTCTGAATTGGATTACTATGCAAGTTATGTTCCTGTGTTGACTGTGCTCTATGCTGAGGTTTTTGTCTGTTCTCACACTGCACTCTCGTTCAGGAGCGTAGTGTGAGGACTATTTTTTTTTTTCTCCTCTCTTTCCTCATGTTGTGCTGTATTCTCTTCTTTATTGCATTTCGTTGCCTTGTACCTACATGTGCAATGACAATAAATTGAATCCAATCCAATCTATTGTCTGCTCAGCATTGATCCTGCTGTTTCGTTCCTGTTGCAGGCACTTTTCCCTTTGGCTGTGCTTTTGTCAGGGGCTTTGTTATTGTTAAGGAAAGACCGCCAAGAGGCTGTGCAGTGAGCATCTTCAACAATGAAACCCTTCCATCTACACCACAGGATACTGTATATAGTGTTCATACCGCTGATCTCTCATAAAACACAACTAATCTCTGTTCCTGGACAAGTTCCTGTGATCTGCAGATCTGCAATGTAAAAAAATTATTTAATTTGTAAATAAAACAAAGATTACTTGAGTATGTTTTACAAGAAAGCGCTATTTCAAAATTTAGTTAATTCAGTGTGTAACTTGCCATTTCTTTATATTTGTGAACATTTCAAAATAAAGATGTAAGGAAGATGAAGTTCTTGTCTCAGAGCCACCGTCTGCATGTAAATCCATTACAAGTGCACTCAACAGATTGCGATTCTCCTCCATCTGTGCTGAACTGTTTTCTGTGCCATGAGAAGGACAGGTGTGATGATTGTTTGTGAAATGATTTCACTCATCTTTCCGTCTCTCACTGTTACACTTCTAGAAATATTTTAGGCTCATTTAAATGTGTGCTTTCACAGAGATGTATTTATAAATCGAAGATGGACTGTAATGCTTTGTGTCTATTAAGCTGTATCATCACTAACAGTTTATTCTCTTGTGCTTTATGCTTGTAGTCATCTACTTGTTTTGGCAGATCATCAAGGTTCACTTTCAAGCTGCTTCAAAACAAAAGTAAGACGTTATGTCCTTTACAGCCACCAGAGTGCAAACCTCTCTCCTTTGCTAATCCATAAATTAAACCTCTTAGGATCTGTAAATGAATTGTACTGAAATTTTCACTGACTTGCAAGAAATTGAGTCAGAGAAAGGTCTCTGGGCTCCCGTGCGTTTGGTGCAGTCAGCAGAAAGAGTTTGCTCTGACGCTGAAGAAACCCAAAGCCCACGGTCTGACACACCAGCGGCTCTAGCTCTACTGTGTGTGTGTGTGTGAGAGAGTGTGTGTGTGTGTGTGAGAGTGTGTTTGCGTGTGCGTGAGAGAGAGTGTGTTTGCGTGTGCGTGAGAGAGAGTGAGAGTGTGTGCATGTGAGTGTGTGTGTGTGTGTGAGAGAGTGTGTGTGTGTGTGTGTGTGTGTGAATAGTGAGTGAGTGTAAGACAGAGAGTGTGTGTGTGTGTGTGTGTGTGTGTGTATGAATAGTGAGTGAGTGTAAGACAGAGAGTGTGTGAGCGAGCGAGTATTTCTGTGTGTGTGAGCAAGTGTGAGAGCGAGTGTGTGAGTTATTTTGAAACATGTACATTCACTTTTAATAATTTAATCTTATTCTAAATGTGTGGAAAATGGCCAAATGTTTCTTGTCTCATCACATTCAGTTCTGAATTACTTGAATTGCTTCAAAGATATTTTCTATATTTTCAATTCAAAACAGTATAATTGTGGCAACAGTGGTCAAATATGTGCATATATTAAATATTTAGCTTGTTACCTCACACTCCTTCACTGTTAAAACTAAATCATGCTGCTGGAGTTCCCACTTCTCTGGTTAGTAAGCCCCGCCTTCTTTGATTTGATTGGCCAGCTCAGTCAATTTGACATTGAGTGCTGTTAGACACAGCAGCCTAATTGCAAAATAAATGTAAAAAACGTTCAGAACAAATAGAGCAGAGCAGCATCAGGAATATCAGATACTGGCAGAACAGGGTTTACGTATCTGATTCGTCCTCATTAGTCTCTCCTCCTGATCTGTTTCAGAACGCTTGCGTCATCTGTCAAGTGCTCTCAAACCTGAGTTGCAAAAAATCGTTAAAATCCCTTGGCTAAAGCGAACCTGAATCACCTGTGTGATGTTGTGATTCTGTTGAATCCAGCAGCAGAGATGCATCCGTGTGTCACAGAGAGAGAGTGTTGCGTGGTAAACCTCTGTTTATTTGCAAGACTATAAAAGCGGTCTGATCAGTATTCTCCAGGAGTCACCTGTGTGAGCTCCTCTATACATCTCCTCACATCTAGACAAAGACTGATTTCACCGTGAGGACCATCATAAGACGTGTCTGCTGTTTGAGGCTCTGGGGGCGTGACGATTAGCATCAGGAATGAACCCTTAATGTCATTAGAGAATCCTTCAGGGAACGGATTCCACACAAGGTCAATAATTCCAGTGATCGGAAATACGGTTATGCAAATTTGTGGAAGTGCTGGAACAGTCATCTGTATTCATTCACGTGAGCCCAGGTCATGACGGGTGTCTCCAGAGCTTTGTGAGATCTGGAGCGGTGATCAGTCTTGATTATGAACACATTATCATCTGTATATTACATACTGTGCAGTGAGAATATGAACTGCTTGAGCGGTTTGCAGTCGATTTGTGGCGTGTGGTTTCTGACCACATCATGATATTAGGCAGTGGACAAGACTTCTGCACTCGAATGTGTATTAGGTTTCTGTTAAAATCTATTAAATCAACTTTTTGGTTTTATTATGTTCCACCATTATTACATGATCGTTTGCATGGCAGGCATAAGTTATCAAACCATGAAATGAAGGGAATCAGTTTTGTCTTTTGCTGGCTGCATGGCAACAGACCAGAAAACTCTTTCCTTTTCTCCATTTATAGGCTTTAGCTGTTTCTCCGTCCCTCGTTTTACAGGCCTGTGTTCAGAGTTCCAGCCCACTACTTAGTGAGCACTGACTGTACACTGTATTCTTGGTTTACTGTTGTACTGTTGCTTGTGTTGCTGTTTTTCTTGTATTTCAGTTATATTTCAACATAAAACCACTCTTGTTTGTTGTTGCCCAGATTTTTATTCCAAATTACAGTCTGGAGAAATTGACACTTGCTGCCAACAGTCAGAGCCAATCTGCAGATTTGAGTTGACAAATTTCACAGAAAATTGCATAGTGTATTATGGGCACAGACTCTTTATTTATATATAATCTTTTTTAACTTCAGACTCTGATTTCATCCAGTCGGAGGATTTTAAACATTCTTTGAGACAATTTAAGAACACACATTGAATTGATTTGTCACGAGTCTCCTGCAACAAGACGCATATTTCTGCATGAATTTTGTCAGTCTTGATATGTGATCCTTATTCGTTTAGTGTTTGAGTGTTTTTTCTGTGACTTACAAAGTTGTATAGTGCATTCCAGCCTAAAATCTGTCTCAGATTTGTTGAATGGCATTAATGTTGACAAAAACGCTGAAATGCCACTCATCCGGTTTCTAGATTTGGCCGAGAGTAAAGGTGAGAAGGTCACAGGATACTTCAGTATGTACTCGAGGCTTCTTGACTTCTTCTCAATAATAAATAATAGCATGTAATGTCAGCAGCTGATCACTCTTCAGCAGTGTTGGGGAAAGTTACTTTTAAAAGTAATGCATTACAATATTGCGTTACTCCCTAAAAAAGTAACCAATTACGTTACTTAGCTACTTTTTATGGAAAGTAATGCGTTACGTTACTTTTGCGTTACTTTTTAAATATGAGCAGGGCTTGATTGTTTTTAATACAAGAAATGACATTAATACAAATGTAAAAGCCCTGTATCTTGTGAAGGAAAGTAAATTCACGTCTGTAAAGTAAAACTCAGGATAAGAAGGTTCAACACTCTTCAGCAATAAAAAAAACAATGAAGCACAATTGTTAGTTTATCTAAAGTTATTTTTGCTTATTAGTATGGTTGAACTGGATCATCAGAGGTCAGCAGTAAAGACATTGGTTAATAAAATGGGATTAGATACATTTGTGTTGTTTAACATATTTAATTATTGCAGTTTGCGTCATATTCTGAGTTTGCATTTCACTGTTTTAATTCATTTTGATGAATACTAAATCTGTTTTTTGCGACTGGGATGAATTAATGCATTCACATTTCGTCTAGAACTACAGTAACAGCTCACACAGCACTGTCAATCAATAAAGGGGAAAAAAGTAACTCAGATATTTTCTTGTAAATTAAAAAGTAATGCGTTACTTTACTAGTTACTTGAAAAAAGTAATATTACGTAACTCGCGTTACTTGTAATGCGTTACCCCCAACACTGCTCTTCAGGGGAAATAATTTCTAAACTAATACATTTCTGAACTTGTGAAAGAGTTTTTTCATTCTGCTGCACATAAAATGTGAGAAACGTCTGTCTATTTATATCAGTCTCGTTATATGATGAACCTGTTTTAGAGATTTCAGCTTTAGCAGAGAGTAGAAACTTTTCATGTCATATGAGGAACTTGTTTAGCAGTCAGTATTTATGGCTGTACATTACCTTCAGTGCGTATCTGACCCTAGAATGTCAGCAGTGCCACACGGTGAAGCAGGAATAGCTGCACATACACATATATATACACACATATACATATATATATATATATATACATAAATGTGTGTTTTCAGGACAAATGTACATCCTCTGTGTCCTAGATATAGTTCGGTGTATGTCTGGAGAATTGTAAAGCAGAAATTGCATGAATTGACCTCTGGTGTTCCAAGCATATGTGCAAAAGGTCAAATTTCACACAGGCCTTTATTGTTGTTTAAAATATGACAATACGACCTTTTCAGTGTGTCGTGTGAAAAACATTTTCCCCCGGCGTAATTAAACCGTGCATGATAAAGGGTGGAAATATCACACTTTACACGCACTGTGGTTCAAAAACAACTCGAGCTGTTATTCCAGCAGAAAGCGACGGCTCATCTGACACTATTAAACATTAAAAACTAGAGAAACACACAGCAGGAGAAAATCACAGTGTGAGGGAAACATGCATCTGTCGTAAAGTGTAAAGATAATAAGGAAAATGCTTAAAATAAGTTTTGAAGAAAATGGGATTAACAATATGAATAAATAAATACAAAAGTTGTCTTTTTTTGGTCACATATTATTTCAGCAGGATTCCTTTACATGAAATAACGCAGAGCAAAACAAAGCTGTCTGTGATGCTCCATAAGATGATCATCAGGGGTTAAAATCAGTCCTAACAAATTCATAACAGGCTACAATATTTACTCCATCCTCCGTATATACAGATAAAATATCTTTGTATTTAGTCATGCTTTATGCATTTTAGATTTTCTGTCTAGTATTGGTCTTAAATGTCTTGTATATCTTCTTGTTAAATATATGACTTGTTACTTATTCTGTCTTCTTATTATTCTTTACAGCAGTGGTCTCAGAAGAGACGAGATAAACGGGAAATGTCTTGTGTTTGAGTATATCTGGCAGTGAGAGTCCATGCGGCCAGTAATTCATCCATTGTAATTGGATTGAGTAACCTTATCACGGGCCAACAAAGAAAATAAGATCTTCCCTCTCCAGTATGTAAAGAATGATGGATCTGATTAAATGTCAGCGTTCAGGGATTTCTTAATGTCAGTTTTAATTGTAGAGAGCAGAATTTATAGAGTGTCACAGCAAGTGTCTCTTTTTATGGCAGTCAGACGGGAAAGAGCGTGAAGAACAACAGTAGCGCATGGGTAAATGTCAGTGTGGTATGCTGTAATTGTGCTATACATCATGAAACAAACAGGAAGTGACAGGCTGTCAGCCGCTTTATTGGCCGTTTGACATTTAAACAATTAGTGGCGTCTCTGCGCTGTTAAATGTGATCATATGTGTGTGAATGTCCCAGCTCTGAGGTGTAACACGAATCATGTTAGGAACCAGCTCCGCTTCACAACTCTCACTCTCTGATTGTTCTGGAAAACACCACCAGAGGCGTCTTAGAATTCATTGTCTAGTGGTTATGACATAAGTCTGATTAGTCTATGTTAAAAGAAATATCTTATCATAGACAATGCTGTAAATAATCTTTACCTCTGAAGCCTCACTGAAACTTTCTGCCTCATTCACTCTCAGCTCTGAATTCACTTCTGCATCTGTCTACAGCAAATAAAGTAGTTGTTCATCATACTAATGTTATTTTTTATTTTTCTATATTTGACTAATTATGTGTTTTCTATGATTGGTCCATATATAATCCTACAAACGCTTGTGTATTAATAGATTTTATACTATGTAAAAACAGCCAGGAGTTAAAAGCCACTCTTCTCTCCTGTCACTGTGTCTCGTCCTGATTCTGCTCTAACAAACCTAGGCTGACTGTTTCTTGTTCATTCTTGACAACACATAAAAACGTCAAATTAGTGCAATAATGACAGAGCAGCCCTAAATGAAGATCGGTCCTGTATCAGATCAGTGCTATGCTTGATTGAAATACATCATGTATAGTATTGGCAGAGTGTCACAATGCTGCAAACGCTGTAAAATCTCAGTTCAACATTA